>NW_020537758.1:58592078-58636119 GCF_003426905.1 Ctenocephalides felis
AATCAACATACATTAATTTTGAACAAACATAATGTGAGTACCTAACCATTGCAGATTATTCAACTTTAAGAAAGATTTTTTTTTTTTTTTTTTATTAACTCTTTTATTTACAACTGTCCAGTATAGGACATTCAGTAAATTTAATGGATTTACAATTTAAGAAAAATTCTTAATTACACAAATGAAATGATATGAAAAACTTACACCTGCTAAATACATACACGGAGTATTTTCTAAAAGCACGGTCGAATAATCCAAAGTTTAATTAAGCTTTATAATGGAAAAATGTTAGTAGTACAATAATATTAGTATTTATTCATTGTTTTATTGACTTTGTATGATTTGATTTTATTTAGTATGTTTTGTGAAGCAAAGTTCGTTATGCGCAACTTCCATTGTGCGAGGCATACGTTATGCGGGGTATCACAGTATTAGTAAACTCCCAACCAATGTATTATTATCAAATTTTGTTTTTTTTTTGTGTTTTTCAGAAATTTATCACTTGGTCTTTTCAATGGGGTAAGGGGGATAGCCAGGTCCAATGACTTATTTTCAAATTCAAAGGTGTTTTACGAAATAATAGCTACAATATTCAATCAATGCAAAATATAAGTTATATATAAGGATATATTTGTTAAAGGTAACACGTGTATAATAATGATCTAGTAATTCGTAATGCAGATTTGGAATAACTATTAATTTAATTTAGTATTACCTTCCCTAGTTATAGTAATCGCAAAAAAAACAATGAAAATAAAAAATTTTATATATCTTCACGTTTCAAAGGCTTCTGAACATTTTGCCATACTTTAAATTTTCGTCGACGATTTCGGAAACAAGAATCAACCGATTTAAATAATTAAAAAAAACATTCGATTCGTATTGATAAGGAGACGTGCAGATTAGATTTTGAAAAAGGCAGGTCGAGCCGTTTCGCAGACACAAGAACCAATCGTAATTAAGTTTTTGAGAGAACTGATCATCCGATTAGATTAATTCAAAAAACCTTTTGCTTGTGTCGTCTGTGTGCAAAAAGTGCTTTTAAAAAAATCGTATTTCTTAAAAAAAAATGAGATAACTTCGAAATTTTCACAAAAAATCGAATGTTTTCAAAAATTTCCAAATTCTCAAAAAAATTAAAAAATCGATTTTTTATAAAAATTCCAAGAAATTCGAACGTGTAAAATAATATCAAATTTTTTAAAAATGTCGAATTCTAAATTATCAAAAAGCTTCAAAATTATAAACAAAATCAAATTTTAAAAAAGTTGAATAATTTTTTTGTAAACCTGCACAAAAGTTGTTTGTGGAATACGCTTGTCGCCCAATTTAGTAAGCAATTATAAATTTACACTATGAATTTATGTAATTTATAATAAATAATCTGTTCGAGATTATTTAAAATGATTATTGACTATTTTCATTCCTCGAATGTTTAATTACAGTACGAGTAGTTCTAGCAATTTGCCTCAAGGCACGATGCCATGCAGCACTAGTTTCTTGATCTTGATTAGAGCTCAATTAAATTTTGTATATCACATTGATAAAGTTACAAAAATATATACTAGATGATAGACGACAGCATTAATTTTCAAGTTATATAGTCAAACTGGTTTTATGGTATACTAGTCGCTAGCACCGGTTGAAACTGTGTGAAAGAAGTCATCAAAAGTGGATATTCCGTATAAATATAAATAACGTTTGTTGTCTGGTATCCTGGTAATGTCCGCCTCCTGTCGTACTTTTATTGCGGATGTTTTTGTGTGAAAAAAGTTATTGAGTTAAATATCCCGTTCAATGTAGGAACAATCAGGGTATACGAAAGATATAAATAAAAAGTATATTTCCAAGTGAATATAATCTTTCTGGGCAAAATTGATAAATAATTTGAAGTTGTACCTATATATTATCATAGGGTAGGGTGGGGCACACAGGTCCAATTTGACTTTGAGCTATTGTATTGTGAAAACCAAACCAAAAATATCACAACAAATAACACATATCAAGTAAACAACTATCTGACTAGATTCAGTAAACTCCCAGTTACCTCATCATGGTAGAAATGTAGCCTTTCGCTGTTTTTAAATAAAAAATGGGCGGGGTAAATTGAGGCGGACAGGTGGCAAACAGGTTCAATGACTGACTTTAAATTCAAAAGGTATTTTGTAAAATAATAACTACATTATTTAACCAATGCAAAATATATCCATAATTATATTTTTACAGAGATGACATTGTATAAAACCTTGATCTGTTTTTTTTTCAGAAATATTTATCAGCAGAGTTGGAATAACTATTTACTCAATTTATTTATTATTATTGTTTATAATTTTCATTGCTTGCGGTAATCGCTTAAATCTTTCTTTTTCACCCATTCACGTGTAAGCTTTTAGAGAGGTTATATAAAAAAACTGTTGAATCTAACTTAACAACAGTGCTTGCAACTAAAAGAAATAACAACAACAACAACAAAAATTTTTATGGATTTGATAATATTGCCCCCAGTTATATAATTACATCTTTGTAACACATTGCCCTTTATCTCCCGATAGCAACGTTATAAGTATCAAAGTGTTTACTGGTTATACATCTTTTTCTTTCTACTTTCAAATATTGTTATTAAGAAATTATTAGCTTTACTTGTTTTTGAGATATTGGTGGTGCACCTTTTTACCCGAGAAGCTTCAAGCCACGCTCTAACCTATAGATATTATATATACCCTCTTTCTTATAGTTATAATAAACACAATGCGAAACTAATAGATAAAAAGCCAAAAATCGAGCAATATTTCTCAAAAATTGCCGGTGATACAAATACAAATTTGAAATAAAGATTTATATCGGCTTTATTTCTTTTTGAACATATACTTATTAATTATTACATGAATTTTGAAACATGAAACTTTAAAAATTTAACCTTAATTTTTTATAATAGAGTTAATTCATTCTCTACTGCTTCCGGTTCTGATATTACTAATGATGGTATGGATATAGGTAGACCCTTTTCTGATTATATTGCATGATATATAATAATTACAATAATGTGTGCTTCGCAAGAAGATAGCTTTGTGAGCTGATCTAAACTAAAACAATTCAGTGAAACGCAATATGAACGACTTTTCTTATTTACTTTCTGAAACTGCAGTACCTGGCAAGTGTCCAATAATATGAATTGATATGAGTTCAGATTTTTTGATTTTGTATATTTTTTTTCTTGCCTTATATGCCTTAATTTTCATATCTTTAACTTTCTGTAGGGTAAGTTATTGTAATCGTCCAAAAAACCAAAATGACAATTTCTGCATATCTTCACGTTTCAGAGGTTTCTGAACATTTTGGAATTTCTTAAAAAAAAACTGATGTATGTGTGTGTGCGTATGCATAGATACAAATTTTTTGTCCATATTCTTGGAAGCATGGATCAGCAAATTTGAAATATTCAATCGATTCCTATTGATAAAGAGACGTGCTGGTTAGTTTTTGCAAAAAACTAATCAGTGCTCACAACCTAAAAAAACTAACAGCAAAAAAAAATACTTTTGATATGAATTTTCAAAGATTACCGTTTATCTCCTGATAGCAAAGTCGTATGAACCAAGGTGACGGCTGGTTATACATCATTTTCCCACTACTTTCAAATATTGTTGTTGAACGATGCTTACCTTTACTGGTTTTTGAGATATCGTTGGTGGACCTTTTTAACCCCGGACCTTCATGTATTACAACCCATTCTTCGATAAATTTATAGCAAATTTTGCATTTTATTCTTTAAAATCAGTGAAAAATAACCATTAGTGAATTACCTATATTTTACATTGTATTGTCAAATGGTTTAATGTAATACAAACTTCCACAACTAAAGGTTTTTATAATTTTCAATTTGTGGAGTAATTTAATGAAATATGAATGATGCCTGTGTTTATAATGCATTGATTTTGACATAACGTTTGGAAGGAATTCCTTCGAAGTTTTAGAACGTTTTTCAAGCCTTAAATATATAAACATAGTGAATCAATTTTTGCTAAACTCGTTCTAATACTGGAACTGTTGATACGTTAAATAGAATGCGAGCTTTATATTCAATTTTTAAAATATTCCATTCCAGAGAACTTGTAATTTTGCGCATTGACGTTTTACAGGTGTGTGTTCCAAAGTTATATATTATCAACCAAGTCTTCTTATTTAAATTGTGTTCTGTTATAACTGGGAATATTTATACAAATGAGTTCTTTCAGAGCACAGAGTTTGAGAAAAATATAATATACATATATAATATATATTATAATATATTATATATTATAAAATATTATAATACATATTATAATATATATTTTGTAATTATAATATAATTACAAAAAAAAGAGTGCTATAACTCCAAAAAGTGTATTTTTATATAAACATATCAAAAAGGTTGATATTTTGAGTTTCTAATAACACTTGCGGCCCGTTTGATGCGGCCCCGACAAACAAAACTACTTACTATAATTAAATAATATTCACCTAAAACATACTAAAAATCTAATTGAACATATGCCAAAACCATTTGACATTTGACGCATGAGCCGCCGTCTATTGTTTCATTTTAAATTACGCTACTACAAAAATTTTCAAATAAAAAATGTAAAGTATCTACATGTTTTTGAAATAATAATTCACTTTTCCCACAGCCTATGGATTAGCATGAATTTTTCAAGGCTGAGGCTGGCCAAATCTGTGCAGCCATTTTAACGTTTTATCATACTTAACATAATACCGAGTACCATTTTTATATATAAGCTTATTAACTTCAATTGTTTTTGAGATATCGGTGGAGGACCTTTTTACCCGCGGACTTTTATCCCCGTTCTACCCTATGTGTATGCCGCATATTTCATACACTGTATATAAACTTTGAAATTGCAAAAATTCGACATCTACTGTTACAAGCTTTAAAAGTACATTTTTTCTTTTCCCTAGGGGGTTTTCACAGTGCCCGTGATTTATGAAGTAAATAAGTGAGATGTGCTCCACATCGAATGATACATAGCATCTTATATAACGTACATTTTCGACAAAGAAAAGCTGAAATCAGAACTACAGGGGTCTTGACTTTTTGTTCTCTTCTACTGTATAATGATACTATGACCTTCCTGGTCAAAAGGTAAAACATGACTTGCCAATTTTCGTAACAAAAAGGAAGATATGTGAGTACTATACTATTTAGACTAAAGTAACTGTCATCGCAATACACAAACAATAGTTTATATTGCAATAAAAAAATAATGATTTTAAAAGGCACAAAATGTGTTTTCGCGGTACTATATATTTTTTTACATGATATATGTTATTAATCAACAACCAAAAAATGTTTTATTGTGCGTATTGTATTGTAAACTAGATTAAAATGAAATGAACAATTTGCGCATTATTCTTAGACTAATGAAACTTTTATGCATATAATAATAATTGTTAGATACGTGTAATTTGTTGTGATATAATTGGTTTGGTTTTCACAACATAATTGCTTGATGCCAAATAGGATCTTTGTGCCCAGTCTACCCAATATTGGAATAGGCAAAACAATGGTTTCTTATGATGACACAAAGCTTGGTGTCGCTGAACTTAAGTCAAAAAATTGGGGCTTTTAGATTAGAGTAGTTTTTTAGATTTGACTTGCATTGAAAATATGTTGAGACTTGTATGATATCTGTGAATATTTACCCATCACAAAAATTGCAGTGAAAATTTACTTTCTTAATTCAATAGTTCTTAAAACTAAAAATTAAGACATGGAAACAATTTGAACCTTCTATTGAATTCAATCAAATTATATCTTCTTGAATTAATTATGTTTATTATATTAATCAGAGAAAGGTAATGTATTATAAAAGCAACTAATTAAATTGACTGCGTCTCATACAAATTTACAGGATAAATTTTGGCCCCTATCTTGGTATTGTGTTTGAGCAATGCACTTTACGATATATTTTTAATTTTCCCGGCGGGCATGCCAGTTCGCGCGCCAATTAGAAGGTGCACATGCACCGGCATCCGGTTGTAAACGTTGCGCAACTAAATCATTACGGACCAACACGAACGGTTAAACATTCAATTTATTTGCTTTTAAAATCAAATATGCGGTTTAACTATACTGATCGAATCCGATGTGTATGCCGATATATAGGTAAATAAATATTATGCATGCGAACAGTCGATCATAGTGTTCTGTATGATAGTAATGTAACCACCTTGATTTTACTTTTTCATCATATAGCAAGCTTTAAGTATTTCTGCGCAAGGTAAAACAATAGAACATAGTGTTAATCTCTGGCGCATACCATAGAAAGCGTTGTACCATTGAATAGTAGTTTTCCATATTGGTATAAATTCCTGTATGATGATTCCTAAAATCAAGATAAAACAAGACCGTAAAGGACCCGTATTAATAACGAATATAAAGAATAACGAATAATAAGTTCATTTTTTTCGACCCGAATAATATTTTGCTATGCAGTTGAGTTTGTGTCATATTATGATGTGTATTGCCAGTTGATTTTGACTCACGCAACAAAAATCGTATGGATATGAGAACTCAGCACTGGTTCATTAAATGGTTAGTTTTTACATTGATTTTATTAACGTGCTAGGTCAAATCAAGTGATTAGAATCATTCGAATGAAGCCTTTGACTGTGTGTATGTGATTCGAATCGACTCGTATCAAGCCACGAAATATATACTGTGATCCAAATGTGTGAATATATATATATATATATATATATATATATATATATATATATATATATATATATATATATCTAAAATAAATAATAAATATGAAATAAATAAATAATATGATATGAATATTATAATATTAAAAATATAAAAAATGAATTAAATCATGCTATAATCGACCAATACGTCAAACTGTACCATCTAACTTATCATTCGACTTATCAACTTCAATCGACCTAACCGTATCACCTGCCTTCAATCGACTCATACGCCTTACCGCAAGAATCCTATGACTTAACCGAGTCAATCGACTTCAAGTGACTCATATGACTTAACCAAACCAATCGATTTCAGCGACTATATGATTTAACCAAATCAATCGACTTCAAATGACTCAGTTGACTTAATTGTATGTTTTTTTATTTCACTATATAATCTACAACTGTTTTTAGTCGACATCTAGTAAATTTAGAGATAATATAATTAGATTACATATGACAAGTATTTTGACAATAGCAGAAGTAGCCAGTGTTAATTCTACTTCAAATACATACCTTTGCTTGGGTTACAAAGGGGAAAAAAGAGTAAATAAATATATATATATTCATATGAATAGGTTTGAATTTAAATTGCATCTCTATTACAGAGTTCTAATGGATGAGTTCGTTTTAGTCTCCATGGAATGTTTACTGTCAGCAGGTTTTTTGCCAATTGGTTTGGATGGGACGTCAATCTTTCTTTGTGTTTACTTGTGAACCGTGCTATTTCTTTCTGGACTGTGAACATATTAGTACCTTGGTGTATTAACCAGTTCGGAACATATTTAGGCGCTGATAAGCAAATTTTCAAGAGTTTATTTTGAAATTTTTGAATTATTTTGATGTTGGTTTTACTAGCGCAGCCCCAGAACTGGATGCCATATGTCCATGTCGGTTTTAAAATGGTTTTGTATATTAAAAGTTTATTGTACGCTGATAGGTTTGATCTTGGTCCTAGAAGGCGATATAATTTTCGGAAATTATTTTCAAGTTGATTTTCCTTTTTCTTTATGTGGGTTTTCCAGTTCAGCTTTTTGTTTATATGTAGTCCCAAGTACTTGGCTGAGTCCTGTTGAGGAATTTGCTCTCCAAAGATTGATATGGCAGGACTGTTACCTTTTCTAAGGGAGTATGTTATGGCTAGATTTTTGGCAATTGATTTCAAGTCTCCACAGTGTAACCCAATCTTCATTATTGTTTATGTGTTTCTAGAGCAGCCTGGAATCCGTATTTGAGTCCTCATCATGCGCTAATATGCACGTGTCATCAGCAAATGTAGCTAGGTGTGTGTGTGACTTAACACTATCAATAAACTTCTTTTGACTTCAAAACAGATAAAGTGTTCTTGCAGGTTTATTAGACTGAGTGCGAATTTGTTTGTAACATATTAATACCTAATTTTGATAATAACTACATATTTTAGGTTTCAAATGTTGTCAGAATAGACACTCAAGATTATGAAACGAATTTCGGAAATCTTTCAGTATAAACATGGAACAATTATTTAACACCAAAAAGCCAGTAAATAATATTTAATTTCTGATTATGCAAGTAATGGTAAATTTACATCAATGAAAATGACTTTACTTTTATATCTCCGTTTAAATGTGCTCTTTTGCTGATTATAAAATAAACACTATATCAATAAACTCATAACTCTAAATACTGTATTATATGCTTCAGTGATGCAGAAGTGTTTGGTTATCTATCATTGTAAATTAATTTAAAATATATTTCAGCCTTCTTCAAAATTAAATCATTTTTAATGTGCTTGTAATAATTTTATTTAATAATAACAGATAAATGAAAGATTTTTTGTTTGAAAAATTATGTTCTGTTATATAGTGTGATATTATATTCCTAAGCTTTGTTTAAATGATTATGTTAGGATGTGTTAAATATTTCTGACAATAAAAGTCAGTATGTACCATTATGCCTGCTTTTATTACTAATCCATCGTATTTAAAGACAATGTTTCAGTATTTCCTTGTAGGCAAATGTTCAAATTACCATTTAATTTACATTTCTCCCAGCTAAGTGGTACATTAACAAAATTATTGCTGTAAAAAAATTGCTCAACTGTACACCGTCTCCCCTACAATACGTAAGCAGCCGTACGGAATAATTTCTAACAAAAACATACTGGAATGTATTATTATTGCTGAACACGTTG
The DNA here is from genome assembly GCF_003426905.1 of Ctenocephalides felis. Taxonomy (NCBI): domain Eukaryota; kingdom Metazoa; phylum Arthropoda; class Insecta; order Siphonaptera; family Pulicidae; genus Ctenocephalides; species Ctenocephalides felis. Next base: position 58,601,002 of record NW_020537758.1, read on the forward strand.
TCTAATTATGATATAAAAATAAACGCAAAATGCGATAGAAATTAATTAACTAACTCTTCGGTTGGAACAAATATCGTCCGCTCAAAACACAACTTTATATGCTTGGCACATAGTAATATAAATTCAACCGCGCTAAGCACGCAATCAATTATCAATAATAAATTATATAACATCGATTGTTCTGCGGACTCTTATAAATTACGCAACTGTGAGCGACGAACGCAAAAGTCTTATAAAATATAATAATGGCAGTATTAATTACGAAACTAACTAAAAGAGCGCACGAATACGGAAGCCAGCACTCGATAATGCTTTTCAATCCAATTATTGCCTACAATAACAATAGCAATACATATATTCTAATTAAAAATAAAGAACTGCAAAGGCAATTATCGTCATACGACGAGAATAACTTTGAAACAATCGAGCGTCGCGCAGTGATTGCCTCATAATATGATATAATGCATGAGTTTGTACACTAACTATTGTATGTGAACGTACGAGTATATTACAAATAGTGTTTTATTTTGGATAAAGGTGATGTGAAAATTACTGCATAACATATTTCTTTCAATTTTCCCATGCTAATATTTCCTTAACAGCCATTTGTAAGCATTTAGCGGAGTTATTTAGATTATGTAGAAGTCGATAATCTTGAGATATCAATTTAAATATATATATATTTTTTTAATATTGTAATTACCATTTTTCGAGGTGTATAGAGTAGAGCGGGTGTATAGGGTAGACCGGGCAAAGGTTTACGTGTAAAATGGTTCATCACCATTTTTAACAACAATATTTGAAAGTAGAGGGAACAAGATTTATAACCAGCTATTACCTTGATTCTTGTTTGAAAATCCTTAACAAATATATTTTCTATACAATAAGAAATAGCAAACTTGTTGGTTTGGTATTTTGCCTTAAGGCAAGTTACATGAATTTCCCGATATGTGTAAATAATCGACTTATTCAATAAAAAATAAAGTAATTTATGAGTGATTAAAAGTATTCTGAGTGGATTTATTACACATAACTGAAAACGAACAAACACACTCGGAGTATTTTCTAAAAGCAAATTTTCAAAAATCAATAATTTTTATAATTGAACCAGTTTTCATAGGATTTTTATGGTTTAGTATGTTCAATAAGACCAAGTACTCTATCGTTATACCAAGTAAATCATCTATTTTTAATTTTAACAGACAGTGAGTTTTATAAGACTATGATATATATCGCCAAAAAAAGTTCCATAAAAATCGGCTTATTTTTTTTTCAACAGTTAATTACAAGAAAACGGCTCGGTGGATTTTCACCCGAAACTAATCAGTATCATTCCGAACTAATGTATTTCAAATAGTTTTTGATTTTTTAAAATCGATTCGGTAGTATGAGCTTAAACGTGGACGAAAAGTTTAACACTTTTTTTTTCAAATTACAAAGAAACGGTTTGGTTGATCGTCGCACAAAACTGACAAACAATAGTCCTCATCGAGATTCATCAAATAGATTTTAAATTTCTGAAATCGGTTCAGGCGTTTTCCAGAAAACGTCGATGAATGGTCTAATTTTAACAAATGCCAAAAAACGCCACCAATTTTTGCAAACTATAACAAGTTTTTAAAGCTAAACGAGTTGTCGCACAGCCGTAATATTTTAGTATGATCTCTAGAAGACTATGGTATCTACAATCACAAAAAAAATCGTCGAAATTTTTTTTTTAACATTTTATTACAAGAAAACGGCCCGGCCGATCTCTACCAAAAACTAATCAACACACGATTCCCAACTAATATTATTCGAACGGTTTTTGAATTTTCATAATCGATTCAGAATTGCGGGCTAAAACGTGGACGAAAAATTTTTCACTTTTTTGCGATTTATAAAGAAACTGCTCGTAGCGCAAAAACTGACAAACGATAGTCCTCATCGAGATACATTGAATTGCTTTTAAATTTTTGAAATCGGTCCACCCGTTTTTTGAGAAAACGCCAATTTACGGCAAAAAAATCTGTTTACATACACGCACCCACATACACACACACATACATTTTCCAAATTTGGACTCATTCGATTCAGAATAGCTTGAAACGTCGAGAAAATATAAAATTAGCGAATCTGGTTTTTTGATGAATATATAAACTTCTCCTTCGAGAAGTTAAAAATACAATTAATTCAAAAGGCATTCGATTCGTGTTGACAATGGAAGTGCTGATTTGTTTTTCTCAAAGGCAGGTCTAGCCATTGTGAAGATACGTGACAAAAATTACCGTTTATGAAAATAAAAACGGGGCATCCGGTTTCAATGATTCAGAGTTTTGGATATGAGCAAAAAAGTCGAAAGATTTCGGAACGCCAAAAATCCGAAGCTTTATTTATCCGAAATACCCTTTTCATATTGAATCAACGGTTTTGAAAGTTACAAAATATAATATAAACAAGAATGGCGTATTTACGAGTCAAAAAGTGATAAAATTTAGTAAAAAAATTATCAAATCAATTACTAGTAAAAAATTGGAAAATATTGAAAACTGTTTACTAAATTTCCAATAAATACCCAAACTCTGAAAATTGGCAAAATTTACCATATTTCAATGGCCTAAAATTTAACCAGTTATATGTAGCATTGTGTCATAAGAAAAGTTAAAATGATCTGTAATATACATGTAAATAACCACTTATCATCAAGAATTAAGTTTTAGCTATTTAGATAACATTTTCTACAGTGTAAAATACACAATTTCTGCTTTGACTGACAATCAAAGCAATTTTCAATTGATATTTTTCCAACAAACTTATGTAATCTGTGATTGTATTAATTGCAGGTCCTTAGCGCGGCTCATTTCTCCAAACATTAATGAATTTTAATAATTTAATCTGTATGGATGAACCTAATATTTTGGACACATTTTTATGAGGCCCCTGACAACTTTTGTGAGAGCGTCAGCAAAATCAAACTTGTTGGTCCCGGCAATGAAAATGGGACTCCACGATAATTGACATGACAACAACATGTTAATATTTATTTACTTATATTGTTGTATATATAAAAAATCATTAATAATAGTTATAAATGCACTTTAAAATTAAAAAATGCATACTTTAATAAAAATATATAAGTTGTGTTGTTCGATTTGTGGTTGCAATATGTTTGAACTTGTTTACTAATATGCTATTTGTTGAAAGGCTCATTCTTGGCAATATTTTTTGCGCTTATTAAGTCTGTTATAGTTTTATTGGATACTAATAATAAAAGTTTTAAAAAAGGTTTAGGAATTGTAAAACAAATATCGAATAGAATGAAGGTTTAGCGTTAATACTGTCTGCCACAAAGATTTTACTTTGAATAAAATTAGTCGGAAGATGTAAAATTTAACAATGATTAAGCCTTACAAAATTGTCGCTAAGTGTTCACAATCAAACATTTAGTTACTTTTATTATTTTGAATTAAACTAATGATCGTGCTTTAAAGCAAATTACTGAAACCTCCAGTAGCGAAAATATTTTTTTAAAAAAAGCTTTGAATTGTTTTCAAAATTTTGAAAAAAATAGACATTGGACAAACATTGATACAGAACCTATAGAAATGTAAACAAATTTTGTACTTATTAATAAAATTTCTATAAAATATATGATAATTTGATCTGCATATGTAAAATAATCATTTTTGACTCCCAAATGGCATTTTTTTACTTTTTGTTATTGGATCTACGAAACCGCTTCATCTGTCTTCCCAAAAACTTAATCAGTTCTTTATTTTTTCAATATAAATAAAATAGTTTTTGAATCATTGAAATTGGATTGAAATGGATCGATGGAAAGTGTAATTATACTAAAAGTAAAAAAACACAGGTTATTTTTTCAAACTTCATTGAAGTATTTATATTGTATTATTTTATAATTCTCTTTTATAATTCCGAAAATTAGAAAAAACATCTAGATCGATCATTGTACAAAACTGACAAGCGCTAATCCTTATCGAGTTACTTCGAATGGTTTGTAAACATTTGAAATCGATCTTGTTATTTTTGAGAAAATGTTGCCAAAAAGTCAAAAATTAGCTTACGTGCACGCATATCCTTCAGAGTAATCTGAGACTGACTTAAAACGTCAAGACAACATAAAATTAGCATGTCAGATCGTTTGGCAAAAATACAAACTTTTCCTGGGGGAAGCTAAAAATGAAAGAAAACATAAATTTTTCACTCTTTTCTATACTTGCTCCCCCCATCAGAAATCAAACCGCTAAACCTGTCCGACTTATGTCATGTTTCCCGGAAAATAAACGTGAATAGAAAGGAAAGCCCTTGCTCGAATATTCTTTCATAAGTAGCTTCGTGTTACGATTACTTATTGACTTATTGACCGACAGGCACCTACATGTATAGCCAGCGTTGCGTGGAACAATTTTGTGTGTATGTGTGTATATATATATATAATATAGATACATGTGTGTGTGTGCGTATTGCCGAGTAGAGTTATAATTACAAATTAATATTTATCGATGTTATTACAACGTGATTGAATCATAGGTATAACGTTATTGAGTTATGCTCAGAACAGTAAATATCAGTATTTTTATGATCCACTTAAATGAATTCTACTATTACCCCAAACTTTGGGTAGAATAGACAGAATGAGTAATGGAGTTTTAATATAACTATATATATGCATGATTTATATCCAATACACTTATAATATTCAAATTAAATAAGAAACTATTTACAGGTAATTGTAATCGTAGCAATTTACAGTTAAATAAGATTTAAAAACGAATTTATTAGACAACCTTAAATCAATAATATGAAACTGATTTTACGATTTTATTAACTTCCCATAGACTCTAACTTACTTTATGGTATAGAGTAAGTTATAGTAATCGTCCATCGAAAACTGAAAATTTTTGCATATCTTTACGTTTCAGGGGTTTCTGAACACTTACAAAAAACATATGTTTGTGTATGTGCGTGTGTATGTTTTGTGTGGATACAATTTTTTGTCTACGTTTTCGGGAGCACGGATTAACCGATTTGAATAATTCAAAAAGTTTTCGATTTCTATAGATAAAGAGACGAGTTATTAGTTTCTTGCAAAAGTCGTTCAAGCAGTTTAGGAAATAAATAGCAAATAGTTCAAAAAAATAACATTCCACTTGTAATGATGGAAAAAAGTGGTGATTAGTTTTTGGCAAAGGCAGCCTTTCAGAGATACGGAGGTAAAATTGCCAAAAATGGTAGTTTTTGGAAAAACGAAGCATACGTTTTGAATGATTCAGAAAATGTTTTGCTTGTGAAGATTCCTTTTTAAAGCTGGCAATTTTTTTACTTCAATTTTTTTGATTTTGCAATTGTTTTTTGTGCAAATGTGCAACATTTATATCCTAGGCTTCGAATAGTCAATACATGGTCTTGACAACTTATCAAATGTTATTCATGCTTATTTGTGTAAAAAATATATATTGTACCACTGTGCACATACTCATACTATAGAGTGATAATGTTTTCACATGTAGTAAAAATTTCGTCACATGAGTAGACGAAATTTCATATTGTTTGCCACTGAAAGAAGACTAAGATGTTAGCCAGATTTTAAATAAATCTAAAAACTTTTATGCTATTTCTTATTATTTATTATATATATATATATATATATATATATATATATATCTGTGTGTATATAAATATGAACACACCACACTTTGTTTTTCGCATAAATTTTGTTTCATGTGTTTAAATTATGGCCGTGATATGTTTCATCATTAGTGTAAATTCTTACAGCAAATATATATATTTTAACACATTATTAACAAATATTCATTCTAAATTATGCTTAATTATGTATAAACTACCAACTTTCCATCATATAGCTTGACGCTGTACTAGATTTGTGAATTGTGTGTAGGAATAATTGGAATTATCGAGTTTTTTATTCGGCCAAAGTAAGAAAAATTACAATCATAACAATTTAGTTTGTTTTTCAATTCATATATCTTGAGAGTCACTGATTGTATTTAAGAAATGTAAATAAATAGTTGCTATACTTATTCCTCTTCCAAATCAAGTGCTAACTAGCTGTAAGTGGAATTCTGTCTTAAGGCAATTAAGGCATCGTGCCTTAAGGCAAATTGCTGGAACTTCCCGTACCAAAAATTATTATTTTTTTAAAAACGATTAACATTTTTGAAAAAAAAATTACTTTGAAAAAATAAGATTTTTGAGAAACTATAAATTGGACAAAAAATTACTTTTTTTTGAAAAAAATTTTTTTAAAAAAATTTTTTTTTTTAATTTTTTTTTTTTTTTTGAAAAAATTTTTTTTTTTATTTTGACATATTGTGGAAGATCTGAACTTTCTTTTCAAAGCAATCAATCGTACTGCTTTAACTGCATAGGGACAAAATATAAAGCGCGTAAGCGCCGCGTCGCTGTCTAAAGCATAAGCATTGGTACGGAACCCATAGGAATGTTAACAAATTGTATACTTATTGTTAAAATCTCTATAAAATATCTGATAATTTTATGAGCATATGTCTAATGATCATTTTTGACCGCCAAATGGCTCATTTTTTTACTTTTTCCTCCATATCTCCGAATCCGCTAGACCTACCTTTATGAAAATTTTATCGATTCTTCATCTTGTCAATACAAGTGAAATGTTGTTTGAATTATTCAAATCGGACGCTCCGTTCTCTCAAAAACTGAGCTACCGTTTTCGGCACTTTTTGCCCCGTGTCTTTGGAACGGCTAGACCTGCCTTCGCCAAAAACTAATCAGCACGTCTCCTTATCAATACGAATCGAATGTTTTTTGAATTATTCAAATCGGTTGACCCGTGTTCCCGAAATCGTCGACGAAAATTTGTATCCGCACATACATACACACACATACATACATACATACACACACACATACACACACACACACACACATACATCCATTTTTTCTAAGGTATGCCAAAATGTTCAGAAACCTCTGAAACGTAAAGATATATAAAAAATTTCATTTTCGATTTTTTTGCGATTACTATAACTTGCCCTACGGGAAGTTAATTATTCCACAATATTTCACAATTAATCAATTTCTAAAAAAAGAAACAGCCAGAGGGCAAAAAAAACACCGTTTTATTTTTAATTAAAAAATATTTTATAGAATAATAGCTACATTATCCAATCAATACGATGCAGTTTGATTATTAGGTTGAACAACAAAATTAAAAATCATGAAATACACATTTTATGGGCACATTTTTATATAAAAATCGCAAAGCATACAACTTTCATATAGAATTCATCAGCAGAGTTTTTTCGATTTTTATTTACTATTTCTTTATTATACACTCCTTTTTATCCCAACCGCATTTTAGCTATTCTAGGGGTTATATAAAGAACTATTGAATCTGCTATAAAAATAACAATAGTACTTAAAGCTATATAAAGCTATTATATAATATATTCTTAAAATTTGTATTCAGATATCGTAAAGGTGCTTAAAAACAAAGAGACTAATTACGAAAAAAATACTTTCGTTAAAAATTTAACATAGTGGCCGTTTATCTCATGATTGCGATGACGCCCAAATTAAGGCGATGGCTGGCTACACATCATTTTTTTTCTACTTTAAAAAAGTGTTGCCAAAAATGGCATACTCCACTTATTCTGCAGATAATGGTGAATGACCTTTGAACCACGCATTGCCCTGTATATATGTTAATAGTAGCTAAATTTGATGTTGAATTGTAACCACGATATTGTAAAGATTAGGCAAACCACCTGGCATAGGTGTAATCAATAAAAATATTAAATTAAAAGTAAATTATGTTAAAAATAAACAATTTTGCAAGAGATAATATAAATTAAAAAAATAGTTATTTTAACTAAGCTGATAAATATTTCTGACAAAATACCAGATCAAAGTTATATACAGTATTATTTCAACAAGTAAATTTTTGCCATTATTTCATAAAATACCATTAAAATGGAAAATAAACATTGGATCCATTTGCCCCCTGGCTGGCCCGTTTTACCCCGCTTATTGGATTAAAAGAGATGACAAAATTTAGGAAAACCACATTTTCATGATTAGAAATTAACTGCGAGTTTTACCTAACGATTAGATATCATAATTAAAAGTTTACTGCGACTTCGATAGTTATCAATTCATTAGCAAACTCCTTGATAACGGAGAACTATCCAAGAAGGTTGAAAAGAAAAGCGCCACTGGATTTAAGTCATCAACTCTCCTGATAAAGAATTGAAATAGCTTAGTCATTATTTATAAGAATTTTTTTTATAAGTAAATAGTTAAGATTATATAATTATCAATAACATATTGTGAATATTATATCGAATGGGAATTGAGTTGTTTTGCCAACATACCCCAATAGTATACAATGTCCTTTACGGCCGACAATTGTAAATTCCACAAATTTATTGAATGTCCTTAACTGGACAGTTGTAAGTAAAAGAAAAAATTAAAGAAACTAGCTGTAAGTGTAATTCTGTCTTAAGGCAATTAAGGCATCGTGCCTTGAGGCAAATTGCTGGAACTTCCCGTACCGTAACGAGATGATCGAGGAATATTAAATGTTTTAAAATAGATTATTATAAATATTGTAACATTGTCTAATATTTAGATTTATATAAACTGAATTGCAAAGTTCAAATTATTTGTTTAAAGTATATTAGAAATTTAGTCAAAATTAAAAATAAAATCTGAATTATTTTCGATATACAAAAAAACTAAAAAAAAAATACAATTTTTTTCCAAAATCAATTATTTTGTTAAAACAAGCTGAAAGTTCTTTGAATTATTTAAATTGGACGCTTAGTTCTCTCAAAAACTGCCATTTTTTTTAACATTTAGCTCTGTGTCTCCGAAACCGCTGGGCCTACCTTTGTCAAAAAATAATAACCACTTTTCCCCGTCATTACGAATTAAACGTTTTTTGGATCATACAAATCGGATGATCCGTTCTCTCAAAAACTCGATTTCTATTTTCTGCACCCTTTGCTCCGTATCTCCGAAACGGCTGAACCTGCCTTTGCCAAAAACTAATCAGCTCTTCTCCCTATCGATAGGAATCGAATGCTTTTTGAACCATTCAAATCGTTTGATCCGTGCGCCCGAAAACGTGGGCGAAAAATTGTATTCATACATACATACACACACACATCCATTTTTTCTGAAGTATGCCAAAATGTTCAGAAACCTTCAAAACGTCGAGAAATGTAAAAATTTTTGATTTCGATTTTTGGATGATTACAATAACTTACCCTACGGGAAGTTAAAAAATAAAAAAATGTTCGATAGTTATTCATTTGCACATAACGCGTGCTTTTATGTAGTTAATTTGGCTTAGATAGTACTTAAATTGAACCTTTGCGCCCCGCCCCATTCTCTATATTTAAATAAAAAAAACTGATTTTAAACCTAAAACAACTTGTTATGATTCATTTTATTAAACAAATAATATTGGAATATTATGTGATGCATAATAATTAAATTACTATCAATATTTGTAAAATTTGCATTCATCAAAGTGCTGCACTTACCATTACTGCAAACGCTTCCGGAATCCATTGGACCGGAACTGTCATCATCATCACTTTCGTCCATAAGAGCATGATCGCTGCTGTGCCGCCTTGCGCTTTCTAATTGTGATCTGTCCGACGGCATCGTCCTATGCAGCGTCAAGTCCCGTGGCGAAGGAGATCTACCCGACCCGTGGTCACGGATTCCTAAATCTGATCCCAAGATCCCTCTGTCACTTGCCATTACATTCGTGGTTTGCCCGCCGCCAGATAAAATATCTGTTATCATGAACCTGGATCGTGGTGGAGGTTGGAGCAGTACTCCGCTTGCTCCGTTCGGCGGACAAATGCCTCCGCCGCCGGCTTGCTGGACTGTCATTTTAGGAATTTTGTGACCGTATTCGGCGATACCTCGGAGATTTAATAAGTGCGATGTGATCTGCTGGTGAAGATAGATCCGATTTGGGGTGTCCTGAAGAATCGCGTCGTCTAACCGATCGGCAGGAAAACCATTTGGTAGACTCCTGGCGGTTTTTATTGCAGACTCGAGCGGTAATTCGTACAGTTTGATGCTGGTTATGGGTATGTTTTGTCACATTGACGAAATAAAGGTTTTAGCACTTTTAAAAGTTATGCATCTATTTTTAGAAAATAGACTCTACATATGAATTATAATCTATCCAATTCAGTTCAACCGTTTTTGTCACAGTAGATGGTCTAAAATAACATACTAGAAGAAACTCAATAATCTACAATGTTTTTGCTCATTTGTATGAATAAAAGTCACTATTTAGAACCAAATTTATGTTCAATAAATTATTCAATAATTTTGTCATTGATTTAAACGAAAGTTTGTTTTGCAATATAAAATTACGTTACATTAAACACACTTTATGATTATACATCCATTATTAAATGAGTTCTGTTATAACGTTAATGTTATTTCAAGCACCTTTCCTGGTATAAACTATATTACGTATTTAGCCGCATGTAACCGATTCGCAGCGTGAGCATTTCATCCATTATTGCATGTTCAGCGCTTTAACTTTCATTTAATATTTATAACACACTCTTGAAAGTACGTAACAATGATGATGATAATAATAATAGTTGACCTATTTCAGTTCCTGTTAATTATATTCTTAGTCAACATATCACTGCTAATGAGTAAAAACTCACAGATTATATTTTCACGTTCATGCTCGGACTAAATTGATACAGTTGACAAATTATTGTAAAATTAATTCACTTGAAGATTGTTCGTATAACGTTGGAGTTGTATAATTAACATTTAACTTCACAATTTATTATTCTATTAACGTTATTCAGATAAGTAACGAATTTGTTAAGAAACATTTATGCAATGGTCACTCAGGCGTTTGCGTGCCATAATTATTCAGCAATTAATATTTTCACGCTTGTTAGTCGTACACTTCGATTAAAATAAAGATATAAGCAGTCTTGAATTCTTGTTGTAATCGTTGTTATATTCACAGTTCAGTTTTTACAAATATTTTATCACTTTTCATATTAATTAGTACGTTTGTAACTTGAGATTGGAAAATTTTAAAACAAAGATTAATTCATATCTTGAATAGCACTAGTATGTTTCGCATTTGCACAGTTTATTTAATAATACACGTTTAACTAACACTATGGACAAACTCATTTTTTTATCTTGTTTATATTTTCTATTTTATTGTTAAAAACGATCAAACTAAAGAACAAAAAACACGTACGTAACAGTCCGTTTGTCAAAAATCCTTCGTTCCGCTTACTTCGAATGATTATAGTATACTAAAATCGTTTAGCGTTGAACCGAACTCAGAGCCTCTTTCGAAACTCCGCCTTTGCCAAACGGGGCGTCCCAAATGATTCTCAGTCAGGGGCGTTGCCAGATCGTACTTTGTTATAATGAACGCTGTGACTGTGATACCTAAGGTCTGGGCTTGGACGAGTGGGGATTATGCGAATTCTATTTTTTTCCGTGACTTCTTAGGCGTTTCGGCACAAGCGCAGTTCGTATGCGATTTTGGCTGGCTAATCTGACTTTTGCCCCAAAAATCTTGCGAAATGGATAACGGAGTAGGATATTTATTTTGTAATAAATCTTCTTTTATCCATAACGATCACATTCATTTTACAAACAAGACCGAGTAAATAAATTAATTTAGTGGTGTGTGGCATCACTAATTAAGACAAATTTCTGGAACTTTCCGTAAAAAAAGTAAAATTAACTAGCGGTGTATGGCATCGTGCTCTAAAGCAAATTGCTGGAACTTCCCGTACCGTAACTAAATGTTCGAGGAATATTAAATGTTTTCAAATAGATTATTATAAACAAATACTGTAACATTGTCTAATATTTATAAGAATTATATAAACTGAATTGCAAAGTTGAAAATATTTGTTTAAAGAATATTAGAACTTAAGTCAAAATTACAATTAAAATCAGAATTATTTTCTATATACAAAAAAAATATTTTTGAAAAAAAAACATTTTTGAAAAAATAAAAATTGAGACAAAATTTACTTTCCAAAAGCAATTATCTTGTTAAAACAAGCCGAAAGTTCTTTGAATCATTCAAATCGGACGCTTAGTTATCTCAAAAACTGCTATCTTTTGCGCATTTAGCTCTGTATCTTCGAAACTGCTGGACCTGCCTTTGCTGAAAACTAATCACCCCTTTTCCCCGTCATTACGAATTGAATGTTTTTTGGATCATTCAAATCGGATGCTCCGATCTCTCAAACACTCGATTTTCATTTTCTGCACTCTTTGCTCCGTATCGCCGAAACGGCTGGACCGGCCTTTGCCAAAAACTCAGCAGCACATCTCCCTATTAATAGGAATCGAATGTTTTTTGATCGATTCAAATCGGTTGATCCGTGCGCCCGAAAACGTGGACGAAAATTTGTATCCATACATACATTCACACACACACATCCATTTCTGAGGTATTCCAAAATGTTCAGAAACCTTCAAAACGTCGAGAAATGTAAAAATTTTCAATTTCGATTTTTAGACGATTACAATAACTTACCTAATAACTACGGGAAGTTAAAAAAAAATTAAATGCTTTCTTAAAACAAATTGATTGTTGAATTAAAAAAAAACCTTTTTTTCACAAATTTTAAATTTTTTTATTCTTTATGAAATATATGATAATTCGTTGTGCATATGTCTAATAATAAATCCAAATGGCATTTCGTCAATGAAAATAAAGTTTTATTTGAATTATTTGAATCGAACGCTCCGTAATCTCAAAAATTGAATTACCATTTTTGACGCTTTTTGCCCCGTATCTTCGAAACGGGTGAACCTGCCTTGTCCAAAAACCAATTGTCTCTTCATCAATGCGAATAATTCAAATCAGTTGATTCGTTTTCTTGAAATCGTGGACTAATTTTATATCCAAACACACACACACACAACATTTTTTCAAACGAATGCCAATATGTTTAGAAGACCTTCAAACTTGAAGACATGCATAAAATTCAATTTCGATCTTTTTGCGATTACTATAACTTATCCAACGGAAAGTTAACTAGTGGTGCCTGGCATTGTGCTTTTAGGCAAATTGCTGGAACTTTCCGTACCATAATTAAACATTCAAGAAATAAAAATGATGAATGATTATTAAAAAATATTCAAAAATTTATAACAAATGTTTCAAATATTTTTAAATACTAAATAGATTATTATGAAAAGTGTGAATTTCATCGTTCGTATTTTATAGATCTAATATAATATAAGTGCTTATATTTAGGCAGTAACCTTTATTTATGTTTACAATTACAACTGAATGAAAACATAAACAAACCATATCGGAATGCATCTTATTTAAGACCTGCTCTTTACGTCAATATGTATCGTTAACAGTCTACGAATCAAAGTGGTTTTAATCATGTCTATCGTTTCATCTGTTCGCCCTAAATCGTGGGCGAAAAATTGTATCCGAGCCTACACTCATACATACATTATTTTTTTCTTAAGTAACCCAAAATATTCAGGAGGTCTTGAAACGGAAAAATGGACAAAAGTTTTCACTTTCGATTTTCGTGCTATTGCTATAACTTTTCTTACTAAGAATAAGCTTTGGCAATCGCAAAAGGAACCAAAATGAATTAAATGTTACAGTTAATTAAATTTTGAAATGTTTTAAGGATTGTTTAAGTGATTCATCATATTATTCGTTCATTATTAATTAAAATGTATTCAGAAATTGAAAATTACGTCTTTAAAAAACTAAATATTACAATAACAAATCGGATAATCGATTCGGATGTCTCATATCGATTCTCGTCGATAGGTACACACAGGATATTATGCCGTCATAGGCAATGCAGAATGTGAAAAGCTTAATATCTGGCTTACTTTAAAAAATCAGAAATACATTTTAAAAATCTAAAATTATAACGTTATACGAAATATAAGTGGACGGTGTCGATAATATTGTCAGAAATTTAAAAAGTTTCAGTTGTAAATTCAATGATTAGGCAGGTACATATTATACACACAACTTCTAATATGTGCTTGATTTTTATTTAAATAAAGGATGCGACCTCAATATAATTTTTAAGTCTACGTTATTTAAATGTTGTATGATATGTATTGTTATTTTTAAGTTAATTTCAACAGTTTTTTTAAATAAAATCTTATATGTAAGTGGCGTAAAAAAGACCATCTAAACCGTTACACTGGTAAATGCATAAACAATAAAAAAATGTAAATAAAAAAGTAAATTAAGTAGGAAAATTCTTACGAAAGATAAGTTAACTGAATAGTTATTCCGCTGATAATTATTTCTGACTAAATACTAAATCAATGTTATATACCGAGTTATTTTTAAAAAATGTACCCGTAAAATTTATATTTTGCATTGGTTGAATACAGTAGCGTTTATTTCGTGAAATCCTGTTAAAATTAAAAATAAGATATTGGACCTGTTTGTCCTGGCTGTCTCGTTTTAACTCGCTTGTGGGGATAAAACCGATCAAGTGATAAATTTTTCAAAATTTCTGAAGTTTGGAAATTTCTGAAAGAGCAACAATAAAACTAAACCAGTGGTGTACGGCATCGCGCCTTAAGGCAAATTGCTGGAACTTCCCGTACCATAACAAAATGTTCGAGAAATATTTAATGTTTTCAAATAGATTATTATAAATACTATAACATAGTATAATATTTATAAGAATTATATAAACTGAATCACAAAGCTAAAAATATTTATTTAAATTTATATATGTGAGCTTTAAAACTTTAGCCAGAATTAAAATTGAAATCTGAATTATTTTCGATATACAAAAAAAAATTAAATGAAATTTTTTTTCCAATTTTTTTTTCCAAATTGTATTGTCAACACAAGCAAAAAGTTTTTTCAATCCTTCAATTCGGATGCTTAGTTCTCTCAAAAACTGCTATTTTTTGTATATATAGCTCTGTATCTTCGAAATGGGTGGGACTGCCTTTGCCAAAAACTAATAGCCATTTCTCCCAATCATTACTAATTGAAAGTTTTTTAGATCATTTAAATCGGATGCTCCGATCTCTTTGCTTTTTATCTCCGTAACGTCTGGACATGCCTTCGCCAAAAACTAATCAGCACATCTACCTATTAATAGGAATCAAATGCTTCTTAAACCCCAAAATGTGAACAAAAAATGCGGACACATAAAACACACACACACACATCCATTTTTTCTGAGGTATGCCAAAATGCTCAGAAACCTTCAAAACGTCGAAAAATAAAAAAAAATTCATTTTCGATTTTCGGCCCATTATTATAACTACCCCACGGGAAGTTAGAAATGTGTGTGTAGACTTTTTGTTTTGTCCATTTTTGCAATACTTATTTATTTTTAATTATTGACGCTATAATTTGTATTTTACATATATTTGAACTAAATCTTGACCATGATCTTAATGTTTTCACATCTGTTTATATTATTATAAAATACAATTATCACTAAGTCAAAATGTTTTTTATATAATGTAAGATATGTTTTTTTTTTAACAAAAATAAATTTCCATATTCAAAGGCTGGTAATATTACCTATTCCGTTTCAGTGATCTAATCCAATCACATACTTCCAAGAGGGAAATCGCCCACAAAGTTTTAACTTTAATATCTCCTGTGAATTTGTCTTCTACCTTAGGGATTTGATTGAATCTCCTATTTCACAATTTCTCTGCGACACAAAAGCTTCACGTGCTATCTCTAACAATGCGCGTATAAATCAATTGAAGCACAAACAATCGATATTGGTATTTATGTGATTTATGTAATAAAAACTAGTGGTGCTTGGCATTGCACCTTAAAGCAAATTGCTAAAAATTTTTGTACCTAAATTAAATAAAAAATATTTATTAATAATTATTTCGAAAAATAAAAATAATTGTTAGGGTAGGGCGGGGCACAAATTTGACTTTGAGCAAGTATATTGTGAAAACCAAACCAATTATATCACAACAAAATAAACAAACAACTATCTGACTATCTTCAGTAAAACTCCCAGATAAATCATTATTGTAAAGATGCATTTTATTTGCTGTTTTACAAAAATTTGTCACCTGGTCTTTTTGCCCCATAGGCGGAGTAAAATGGCACAGCAGATTCAATATTTTATTTTTAACATCAAATGGATTTTTCGAAATATAGCTACAATATTCAACTAATGCAAAATATAAATTTATGGGCATACTTTCGACAATTGTTTATTAACGCTGTACATAAACTTAATCTGGTGTTTCGTCAAAAATATTCATCAGCAGAGTAGGAATAACTATTTATTTAATTCATCTCTTGTTAAATTGTTTCCTTTATCTTAATTTATTTTTTTATTTTTTACTCCTTTGTCAATGTAAATAATCACTTTTGGGTCTTGTTTACCCCATCCACACGCAAGTATATAACCCCTATAAGAGGGTTATATACAAAAAGCTGTTGAAATTAACTTAAAAAACAATAAAAATAGTGGTGGATGGCATCGTGCCTTAAGGCAAATTGCTGGAACTACCCGTAACGCAATGAAAAATTTGGGGAATATGAAATGCTTTCAAATATTTTATTATAAATACTGTTACTTATATTGTATATGTTTACAGAAAAGTAAATAAACAAAACTTAATCAATCGAATTTAAAATGAAGGACATTGTCTAATATTTATAAGAATTATGTAAACTGAATTGCAATGTTAAAACTATTTATTTCAAGTATATAATTGAGCTATAGAAAAATATTTCAAAAATCAATAATTTTTATAATTGAACTAGTTTCCATAGGACTTTAATAATTTAGTATGTTTATTAAGACTAAGTACTCTATCGTTATACCAAGTAAATCATGGCATACCTCAGAAAAATGGATGTGTGTGTGTGTTTTGTATGTCCACATTTTTTCGTCCACGTTTTCGGGCGCACGGAACAACCGATTTGAATGATTAAGAAAACATTTGATTCCTATTGACAGAGAGATGTACTGATTAGTTTTTGGCAAAGGCAGGTTCAGCCATTTCGAAGATACAGAACTAAATATGCAAAGAATGGCAATTTTTGAAGCGTCCGATTTGAATGATTCAAAAAACTTTCTGCTTGTTTTAACAAAATAATTGCTTTTGGAGAAAAAAATTGTTACAATTTTTTTTTTCAAGAATTTTTTTTTTTGTATATCAAAAATAATTCAGATTTTAATTTTAATTCTGATCAATGTTCTAATATACTTCAAACAAATAATTTCAAATTTGCAATTCAGTTTATATAATTCTTAGAAACATTTAATATTCTTCGACCATTTTGTTACGGTATGGGAAGTTCCAGCAATTTGCCTCAAGGCGCGATGCCATACACCACTAGTTTTCTATCAATTTGGAAGCATTTGAGCTCCTGGGAGCAAGAAAATTTGAAAACATCCATATTAAGGACCACTCTAATATATATATATATATTAGGGTGGTCCTTAAAATGGTCATTTTCGAATTTCCTTGCTCCCAGGGGCTCAAATGGTTCCAAATTGATAAAAAACAATTCTCTGAAAGTTCTAGCTCTTAATATTAACGTTTAGATAGAGCGCAATTCAATCAAAGTTTGTATGGAAAGAGCATGGAAACAATTTTGAAACTTTAAAAAAATGTTTTAGGTATAACTTAGCGACAAATGAATGAGTTTTATTCATTCATTTATTCGCTAAATTACATCTAAAAAACATTTTTAAAATTTTTGAAAATTTTTCCATGCTATTTCCATACAAAACTTTGATTGAATTGCGCTCTATCTAAACGTTAATATTAAGAGCTAAAATTTTCAGAGAATTGTTTTTTATCAATTTGGAACCATTTGAGCCCCTGGGAGCAAGGAAATTCGAAAATGACCATTTTAAGGACCACCCTAATATATATACTCGTATATATATATATATGTATATATACATATATATATATATATATATATATATATATATATATATGTGTGTGTGTATGTATGTATATCACAATTATTCATATATTCGTTTTGATTTAATAGGCTTTGACTTTGTTAATATTCAAATTCCATCTTTCCAGGACATTATTTTTATTAAAGTAGAGAAGAAAACGAATATGACAAACAAGAAAACATACATAGAGATACAGAGATGGACAATTAAACTATTACAATAGGGCTCCGTTCGGTCCCTTTGCTTACAAATTCCTATAAATTCATCGACATCATCATCGTGCGCGAACACAAAAGCGGACGAGCGGCTACTGTTACTTTATTGCACTAGCGCAACTTGGAGGGAATATTACTTGAGTTTATTCAACATTTTCTGCACATAAATAGGGCAATAAAAGTTCATAGTTCGGAATAAATTTCAATAAAAAGGCAACCTTCAATAAAAAGGCCAACCTATATACCAGTATGAAGCGTTCAGCGCATTGATGACTAACTCTAAAAAACTAGTGGTGTATGGCATGGTGCCTCAATGCTTTCTGAAATTTTCCGTATCGTAATGAAATATTCGGAGAATATCAATCAATATATTAATATAAGCACATACCTTTTCATTGTTCGTTTTTCTTTATAGATAAAATATCTTAGCTTATGAATTGAACTTTAACATTTATATAAGATTATATGAAAAGTAAAAGAACAGAACTAAAGTACTGCGAGTTAGAATAAGGGATCTTGTTTGAATTAGCAAGTTAAAATTATTTATTTCAAGTATATAAATGTACTTTAGAATTAAAATTAAAGCCCGAATTATTTTCAATATTCAAAAAAAAATTTTTTTTTGGAAATCTGGAAATAAAAAAAAAAACAAATGCCTTCCACTAAAACTAATTATTTATTCACACTGTTAACAGAAAGCAAAATATTTTTTGAATCGTGCAAATCCAATGCTTCGTTCTCTCATTTTTGCATATGTGTTTTACTTGTTTTTTGCCAAAAACTATTCACTACTTTTTCCCATAATTACAAATTGAATGTGTTTTGAATCATTCAAATCGGATGGTCTCTTCTCTCAAAAACTTCGTTTATATTTTCTGCACTCTTTTGCTCCGTATCTCCTGGATGGACTAGTCTCTGCCAAAAACTAATCAGCACGTCTCTCCATAAGTAGGAATCGGATATTTTTTGAATATTTGAAAATTTTGTGTGCCCGAAATCGTGGACGAAAATTTGTATCCACACAATATGCACACACGCACACATCCATCTTTTGTAAGGTATGCGAAAATATTCAGAAATGTAAGTTTTGAAGTGAATAAATGAACGTAATACAGTTTTGATGTGGCTGGTGGAATTATTCCAATTGGCAGCTGAAAAAAAGAATAAAACCGTTATTTTTCGCAAAAAAGAGTTTTTGAAAATTGGTTTTTCAGCTATTCCATAAAAACACAATATTAACAATTTTGTTATAACATATGATATGTGATTAATTCATTGCCAATATTATGTCCTCTTCGTCATCTGTATGGGAAGGATTTGTCATTTCAATTTGTTGTTAAGTTATATAAATTTTAGCAGGTTATTATTTTGTTCTTCCTTGGCATATTTCTAATTTCAGAATATATTAATGATCTTATGTTATAAGTTTCAATAAACTTAAGACTGTTTGTATGTACTACAATAAACTTAAGTATGTGGAGTAAGCCTTAATGTCCTTTATGAAACCAAATAATTTCTTTTGAGACCCACGAGAACCTACAGTTTATGGTCAAACAAACATATGATTTATATTTTAACTAAATTTTTATCATCCGCTGTTAATCAAAATGACATCTGAAATAAATGATTGATTATTCAGTGGTCAAAAAAGCTGTTTAATTGTGCTAATTTTTGTTATTCTGGGAAGTTGTTATGAACATAGAAAGTTATGTTTATACCAATTACTTTCAAACTAATATCGAAGTTTTTTCAAAAATAGTTGTGCTTGATTCTTCAACATATGGGAAGTTATTGATATCATCGCAAAGCTTAAATCAAAATTTTTGTTTTCTAAAGTGTTTAAACTGTGATATTCTATCACCGTGTAAAGTTTCATTTATCACGCCCAAATATTTTTCACAGAAGAATTGACCCAGCCGATATTTGCTAAATAAGTGAGACTGAGTACGGATGTGTCACTTTTTTTTGATCAGCAATAATTTTGTTAATTTACCAGTTGACATTTGTCTGCATGAAAATAATAAAATATTGTCCTTAAATACAAGCTATACAAGAAAAGAATAAGTGTCACAAGCGTTCACATCCCCAGGGACAAAGGTAAGCATTGATAAATTCCTATAACTTGTCGTAAACACACATACCTCTGGTTATTTTGATTATGAATTCTTAGGTCTCGCTGTATAAATAAAAACTTTTAACAATTGTATTAACTTATTTTGAATAAGATTTTTTTCAGAATTAACATTTATATACCAACACCAGTTAAATAACAGCATAACAACAAGGCTACTCTTTATTTTCTCTTGCATTTAGACTGCTTAGTGATTCCGCCGCCGAATAGAATTTCAAAACAGTCGGATATGGGACGCTAAATTGCCAGTCGCCGACCCCTTGTAAATTATATAGTATGTATATATCGAATTGATCCTACCATGTTTATAAGCACATAAGTAACATTACAGATTGAAGTAGACCTTTCAGAAGAAAATTTGGCATAGCAAAGGGTCGATAATAGTACTCTATAGTCAAACATTGCTTCAAACCCTCGCCGCTTAAAAGTCTATATTAGCTTTCAAACTCCCCCTCAGGGCAGTTTTATTTGAATCATCAAAAACTCTTCGCTTTAACATGAGTGTGAAAAAAACATTGATTTCTGAAAAAACATGCCTGGTCGTTTCAATGTCATAGACCAAAATACATATATTTGCAAAAAGACATTTATAGATAATTTAACAGTATATATATTAAATAATAATTAAATTTATAGTTTATGCCAGAAAATACTAATCAAAAACTTCTCACGCAAATCAATAACAATTATCCCACAAATAAATAAATTTTTATAAATAAATATATTATTATAATACAATGTATTATATAATTGATAGGGTGGGACACATAGGTCCAATTTGACTCAGAGCAATTATATTGTAAAAACCAATCCAATTATATCAAAACAAATAACACATATCAAACAAACAATCATCTGACAATGTTCAGATGAACTCCCACATAATTCATCATTGTAAAAAACATTGCCGAGATATATCTTCTGATATAGCACCGTAATGAAAATGGAGGTAGTGGCTGGTTATACATTTTGCCCCTACTTTTAAATATCGTTATCGTTAAAAATTTCCTTAAATTACTTGTTTTTGAGATACCAATGGTGGACTTAAGTAACCGTGGACCTTTCAACCCCGCTCTACCATAATATATTTATAGAATGCATACAGAATGCTCTACATATATACTAAATAATAATTTATTTATGATAAATAATAAAAAACGTTAACTATAATAACTAATTAACCGTTACATAAAATTTAACATTCAGATATTTGAATAATATGAAAATTGATAATTGACTAGTATGTAAAACTTTCATAGAATTGTTCAGTAAGCAATCGCACAATCAAATTATTACAACAGCAACCCATAAATGATCTGCGGATAATATATTGCGTTGCGATTAGTTCGCGGTAATAAACTGTTTATAAAAATGATATGGGAAATTGATATTCCTATAAAAAGAACTTAGCGTTTTTAAACATTCACCCACGTCAAATAATGAACGATGTATGATAATCCAAATTGAGCGTTAATGCTTAGGGCGATTCAACAATGTCGCTTGAAAAAAATGCTTTTGTGTTTCAAAATTTTTGTCCCTAATAATGGATTTGCCCAAAATCCGGTGGTAGCATTAGGGAGTGCTTTACCTCCCGCCATAAATGTTCTATGAAAACCACTTTCCATAGAATCTATTTTCGCACAGAAAACTTAGGTTAAGAAAAGTTATATATTCGGATATTTTAAATTTTTTTTACATATCATTTCTTTTCAAAGTTTTCTGAACATTTAGGAATAACTTTAAAAAATGAATCTATTAGTGTGTATATTTTGTTGCATAGCCAAGGAAATCCGTTTATGCATCCCACACTGGGTCTTTTGTCTGGGTACGTCGGGCTCAATACCGACTATGTCTTTGCTTAACTCTTGTTTCTGGTCCTTACGGAAATCGCCATTAGGCATTACTTATTTGGGGTGGAAGTTTTTAGAGTGTTCTGAAATTATACTTTACTTCTAATTATTTAAACGTCACCCGTTTTTAACTTCCCGTAGGGCAAGTTATAGTAATCGCAAAAAAATCTAAAATGAAAATTTTTATATATCTTTACGTTTCAAAACCTTCTGAACATTTCGTATACCTTAGAAAAAATGGTTTATGTGTGTGTGCGTGTATGTATTTGTGATACAAATTTTCGTCGACAATTTCGGAAACACGGATAAAGCGATTTGAATATTTAAAAATACATTTGATTCGTATTGATAAGGAGCCATTTCTAAGATATAGGGCGAAAAGTGCCAGAAACGGTAACTCAATTTTTAAGGAAACAGAGCGTCCGATTTAAATAATTCAAAAATCATTTTACTTGTATTAACAATATGAAGAACTGATCAAATTTTTATGTAGGCAGATAAAGCGGTTTCGGAGATCTAGTAAAAAAAGTAAAAAAAATGCCATTTGGCGGTCAAAAATAATCATTAGACATATGCTCATCAAATTATAAGATATTTTATATAGATTCTAACAATAAGTACAAATTTTGTTTACATTCCTATGGGTTCCGTACCAATGTTTATCTTTCAGACGGTGACGCGGCGCTTACGCGCTTCAATATTTTACGGATCAACCGATATCCATGGTTCAAAAAACATTCGATTCCTATTGATAGGAAAATGTGCTGATTAGTTTTTGGCAAAGGCAGGTCCCGCAGTTACGGAGACAAATAGCAAAGAGTGCAGAAAATAGAAATCGAGTTTTTGAGAGAATGGAGCATCTTTTGAGGAATGATGTAACAAACATTCAATTAGTAATGATTGGGAGAAGTGTTTATTAGTTTTTGGCAAAGGCAAGCCCAGCCATTTTGAAGATACGGAGCTAAATGACCAAAACTGGCAGTTTTGAGAGAACTAATCGTCCGATTTGAATGATTCGAAGAACCTTCTGCTTGTCTAAACAAAATAATTGATTTTAGAAAAAAAAAATTGTTTCAACTTTTCTTTTCATTTTTTTTTTGTATATCGAAAATAATTTAGATGTTATTGTTAATTCAGACTAAAGTTTTAATATACTTCAAACAAATAATTTCAACTTTGCAATTCAGTTTATATAATTCTTATAAATATTAGGCAATGTTACAATATTTATAATATTCTATTTGAAAACATATTATTCCTCGAACATTTCGTTACGGTACGGGAAGTTGCAGCAATTTGCCTTAAGGCACGATGCCATACACCCTACTAGTTCAAAATTTGCTTTAAAGCACGATGCCATGCACCACTAGGTGTTTTTTTACACCAAAATACTTGTCCTATAAACTGTTTTTTTTAAGATAAGACTTTGACTTTACCTAATGTTTCCTGAGAGGCAACCAGTCTCGTATGTGTAGCGATTATATTAGATATATATCTAATAGTTATTAATTGATATTGCAGCAATGTAAAAAAAATCATAAAGGTGATTTATTTTATTATAGATATAAAGCAATTTTTTATTTAGTTAAGGATCTCGTTTAATTCGGTTGTACGAACAGAGATTCTTAACTAAATAATAATTTTATTATATTAATTTTCGTTTCATATAAACCAAAGTGGTTTTCGTTTTGGTGAATCAATTACATCTATCTGCTTTTAGTGTATATACCTCCGCTATTATTTCTATTAACTCCAATCATCAACTACGTCGAACAAGAATACCTAATGATATTTGCGGCTAAAGTTTTGCATCTGCCTCGTGCAAGGGTGCGGTTAGTGCGGCGCCCTATCCTTTATTCCGTTCCTCTTTGATTTTCCTAATTGCCGATTGAGCGAGTTTGCCACATTAAAAATTACGAGGTAATACTTCTTGACTATTTAAATTATACACACTTAATAACATAAACCACTAACTATAATAAATACTAACCGCTGACGTGCTGATCAGTTTTTGGCAAAGACAGGTCAAGCCGTTTTGAGCAAAAAGTACAGAAAATGGAAATTCGGTTTTGCGAGAACGGAGCATCCGATTAGATTGATTCAAAATACACTGATTATAGTTAGTTTTTGACCAAGACAGGTCCATATGTTTGAGAATTTTTAGAGAAAATGGAGCATCCGATTAGAATGATTCAAAAAAGATTTTGCTAAGTTTGACAGTGTGAAGAAACCATCGGTTAACCAGTTTCCTATGTGTAGCGATTACATAGTACATTTTACTTAGGATTATATTTGAGATCTATAACCTCAAATGGAAATTTGAGGTTGGAATAAACTCGAAACAAAAGAAAATAGATTTATAAAGCAATTTATCATTTAGGTAAAGTTCTCGGCATAATCTCGGTCAGCTCTGATAATGATAAAAATATATGGTAAACTTTGTTTGCACTCATATACGTATCATTTTCCAAAATATTCTAAAAGTTATATAATTAGTTTTTAAATTTATATAGGGTAGAGCGAAGTTTGAAGGACGTGGGTAAAAATATCTACCACCAATATCTCAAAAACAAGTAATGATTAATTTCTTGATCACTTTGTATTGATTATTAACTTTCCGTAGGAAAAGTTATAGTAACCGCAAAAAATCGAAAATAAATTCTTTACGTTTCAAAGGTTTCCAAACATTTTGGCATACTTTAAATAAAATGGATGCATGTGTATGTGTATGCGCGTGTGCGTGTGCTGATACAAATTTTTGTCTCGATTTCGGGAACATGGTTCAACTGATTTAAATGATTCAAAAAATATTCGATTCCCACTGATAAGGAGACGTACTGATTAGTTTTTGGCTAAAGCAGATGCAGCCGTTTCGAAGATATAAAGCAAAAAGATCAAGAAATAATAATTTAGTTTTTGAGAGAACGGAGAAACATTTTACTTGTATTGATAAAATGAAGAACTCTTTTAAATTTTTGGGGAGGCAGGTCTAGCAGTTTCGGAGATCAAGTGAAGAAAGTAAAACTAGTGAGGCGCATGGCATCGTGCCTTAAGTGTACCAAAAATTATTATTTTTTTTAAAAGATTAACATTGTTGAAAAAAATTTACTTCGAACAAATTAGATTTTTGAGAAACTATAAAGGGTATGGGCGCATTGCCATACAGAATCGGCCCCACCTTGGCATTTAAATAATTTATACGCCATTTTATAGGTCAAAATGATAAAAACAAATATACCAATTTTCAACTTTGAACCTCATCTTATTGCCGAGATATCATTGTAAATGATATTAGTTTTACTATACTAATTAAATGCCTAAAACTAGTGATGTGTCGTGCCTTAAGGCAAATTGCTGGAACTTCCCGTGTTGTAATGAAATACTTAAAAAATATTGAATGCTTTCTAATATTATTATTATAAATACTGTCACTTTTATCATTGGAATTTATAGACAAAATAAAAGTGCTTATAAATTGAACGATGACGTTTAAATATGTTTTCCTGAGAAGTATTTCTAAAAAGTGCATAAACTGAATGGCAAAGTTAAAATTATTTATTCTATTTCAAAAAATATATTTTTTTGTTTTTTTTTTGAAAAACAATCTTGTCGTCCGAAAAAGCAAAAGCAAAAAAAAATATTTTCTTTATTTTGACATATTTTGGAAATTCTGAACTTTTTTTTAAAGCAATCGTGCTGCTTTAACTGCATGGGGACGAAATGTCAAAGCGCGTAAGCGCCGCGTTAATTAAATCTTATATTAAAATCTCTGTAAAATATCTGATAATTTGATGTGCATATGTCTAATGATCATTTTTGACCGCCAAATGGCATTTTTTTCACTTGTTTTACTAGATTTCCGAAACCGCTAGACCTGCCTTCATGAAATTTAATGATCAATTCTTCATCTTGTCAATAGAAGTAAAATGTTTTTTGAATTTTTGAAATCGGACGCTCCGTTCTCTTAAAAACTGAGTTACCATTTTTGGCTCTTTTTGCCCCGTATCTTTGAAATGGCTAGACCTGTCTTCGCCAAAAACTAATCAGCACGTATCCTTATCAATACGAATCGAATGTTTTTTGAATTATTCAAATCGCTTCATCCGTGTTCCCGAAATCGTCGACGAAAATTTGTATCCGCACACACGTACGTAGACGCATACACACACACACATACATCCATTTTTTCTAAGGTATGCCAAAATGTTTAGAAGGTTTTGAATTTGAAGGTTTTGAAGATATTTAAAAATTTGTATTTTTGATTTTTTTGCGATTACCTACTATAACTTGCCCTACGGGAAGTTAAGTAAAAACGTCATTTTGCGGTCAAAAATGATTATTAGACATATGCACATCAAATTATCAGATATTGTATAGCGATTCTAATAATAAGTAGACCAATGTTTATCCATTAGACTGCAACGCGGCTTTTACGCGCTTCGATATTTTTTCTCTAAGAAAGCCACACAGCTTTCAAATTTTTCCAAGAATTACAAGATATAAAAAAAATTAATTTTTCAAAAAAATATTTCTTTATAAAAAATTACAAAATTCTCAAAAATCTCATTTTTTCAAAATTTTCGAAATAAATTAAAACTTTTTCAAAAATTTAAATGTTTGGTAGGGAAATTACAGCAATTTGCCTTAAGGCACGATGCTATACACCACTCGTTGATTATTTTTATTTTTCGAATGTTTAACTACTTTAATGGAAGTGCCAGCAATTTGTCTTAAAGCACAATTTTTGATTATAATAATTTCAAAATATTGATTGAAGTGTCACGCTTGAAAGTAGTGACCAGGGTACGGTAGTAACAAAGTAAGTACCAGGGTACGGTAGTGACAGTTTTCATAACTGCTAAACTATATGGATTTTAAAAATAGGGTCCAAAGGTAAAAAATGAAGTATGAGTGTTCGAAAAAGTTTCCATTATTGCTTTCAATCAGTGCCTTACATTAACATAATCTGTAGGTACAGATTAAACAGATAATAAAAATATAACTTAACAAAGACAAAATACGAAAGAGAAAGGAAAAGAAAAAATCAATGAAAGAAAAAAAATCCCTAAGAATTCTTGTTAACTTTATTTTAAAAACTGTGTATTGTTTTATATTATTATATTTTATTTATATGCTTTTATTAACGACAATGAAAGTAGTTATAAAGCAACATTCCAGGGACGGTTTTGATATACATAGCTAACTGGTAAATTAACAAAATAATGGCTGGTAATTAACAAATAAAAGTGACATAACCGTACCCAGTCTCCTCTACTTTCTGAAATATTAGCAACTAATGCGATATACTGAAAAGAATTGCACGAACTATTTCTTTGACGTTATATCGCCATTGTAATAGTATTTTGGAAGAAATTATGGGATATCAATATTATTACATTTACTGGCATGTGTCGTGATTAACATACCATAGGGTGAGCTGTAGTAATTGCAAAAAATGGAAATATTTTTTTTATATATCTTCACGTTTGAAAATCTTCTGAACATTTTGGAATACCTAGAAAAAAAGTGTGTGTGTGCATGTAAGTATGTGCAGGAACCATTTTTCGTCGACGACTTCAAGAACACGGATCAATTCATTTGAATGAATAGTGTATGGCATCGTGCTTTAAGGCAAGTTGCTGGAATATTGGAGAAAAAAATTAGTAATTAATAAAAATTGATCAATGTAATAACAATTGTTTTAAACATTTTCAAATAGATAATTATAATCACTATATATTTTATTACTCAAACAAAATACAGCGACGATCTTATCGCTCAAAACACTTGAGAAAGTTTACATTAGCAGGATATGCCAAATAGATCCATCTGAGGATATATTTCTTACGATTAGAATAACGCATTGTATATTTTTGAAAATTTAAAGAAAAATTTGCTTAGTAAGTTTTAAAAATTAACAATCTTGGTACGGAATCCAACAAAATTGTAACGAAATTAGTACACTTTTTTTAAATTTTTATCTGATAATTTGATGTGCATATGTCTAATGATCATTTTTGACGGTCAAATATCATTTTTTTTACTTTTTTCTCTGTATCTCCGAAACCGCTAGACCTGCCTCACCAAAAATTTATCAATTCTTCATTTAGTCAATACAAGTAAAATGCTTTTTGAATCATTCAAAACGGGTTCTTCGTTCTCTCAAAAACTGAATTACCATTTTAAGCACTTTTTTCCTCGTGTCTTCAAAACGACTGGGTCTAACTACACCAAAAACTAATCAGCGCGTCTTCTCATTAACAGGAATTAAATGTTTTTTGAAATATTAAAATCGGTTATGTGTATCTGGGTTCGTCGACGAAACTTTGTATCCGAACACACACACACATAGACATACATCCATTTTGTCTAAGGGATGCCTAGAGATAATGAAACATGCTGGTTAGTTTTTAGCGAAGGCAAAAAACAATCCGTTTTGATAATACGGCGCAAAAAGTGTCAAAAATGGTAATTCAGTTTTCGAGATGTTTGCGGTTTAAGAGATTTGGATAAAAACGCCATTTGACAATCAAAAACGATCATTAGACATACGCACATTAAATTATCAGATATTTTATAGAGATTTTAATAATAAGTGCATATTTTTTAAGCATTTCTATGGATTTTGTACCAATAGAAATGGTTTGACTGCGACGGGAAGTTCCAGCAATTTGTCTTAAGGCACGATGCCATGCACCTCTAGTGTAATTATTGAGTTTAATAATTAATTATAAGTATAACTAGTGGGTGCATGGCATCGTGCCTTCAAATAGATTATTTATTATAAATACATACTGTAAATTTACAAGTGCTTTTTAAATTGGGCGATGAGCGTATTTTATAAACAACTTATGTGTTACAAGATTCCATTTTATTTGAATTCGATTTTTTTGATAATTTAGAAATTTTATGATAATTTAGAAATTTTTTCAAAATTTTGAAATTTTTTTCGAAGTTTAAAATTTTTTGGAATTTAAAAAAACGTTTTTTTAAATATTTTGAAAAATTGGAATTTTTTAAAAATATTCCATTTTTATTTTAATTTTCGAAATATTCTCAAATTTTTGTAAAAAATCTTTTTTTTTTAATTCTCGAACTTTAGTTTTTTTTTGAAAATGATGAAAATTTCGAATATTAGATTTTATTGAAATTTTGACTTTTTTTTAATTTTCAAAATTACTAAATTTTCTGTAAATGCATTTTTTGCACACCATCTACTTAAACAAAATGTTTTTTGAATTAACCTAATCGGATAATCCGTATTCTCAAAAACTGCATAACCGTTTTTACACTCTTTACGCTCCATACCTCCGAAACAGCAAAATTGCCTTTGGCAAATCGCGTTACGATCGAGTACATACCGAATGATTTTTAATCATACAAATCGCTTATTCTACACTGTCGAAAATGTCGAGAACGTTTGTTTGAGCCATGGAACGGCCAGACCTGCCTTCGCCAAAAACTAATCAGCACGTCTCCTTATCAATACGAATCAAATGTTTTTTAAATTATTCAAATCGGTTATTCCGTACTGTCGAAAATGTCGAAGACTTTTGTTTGAACCATATACATAAATTTTAAAATTAAAGTTTACACAAAATGTGTATACGTTATTAAAATCTCTATGAAATATCTGATAATTTGATGTACATATGTTCAATAAACATTTTTGGCCGCCAAATGGCAATATTTTAACTTTTTTTATTGATTATCTATAACCGCTAGACCTGCCTTCCCAAAAATCACTAGTTGTTCAATTCGTCAATACAAGTGAAATGTTCTTTGAATGATCGAAATCGGACGCTCCGTTCTCTGAAAAACTGAGTTACCGTTTTTAGATTCGTTTATCAATACGAATCAAATGTTTTATGAATTATTCAAATCCGTTGATCGGTGTTCACGAAATTATCGATAAAAATTTGTATCCGCACACACACACATACACACATACACAAATACATACATCTATTTTTTCTAAGGTA
The DNA here is from genome assembly GCF_003426905.1 of Ctenocephalides felis. Taxonomy (NCBI): domain Eukaryota; kingdom Metazoa; phylum Arthropoda; class Insecta; order Siphonaptera; family Pulicidae; genus Ctenocephalides; species Ctenocephalides felis. Next base: position 58,631,140 of record NW_020537758.1, read on the forward strand.
TGTCAAAATATTCAGAAACCTCTGAAACGTAAAGATAAATAAAAATTTTCATTTTCGATTTTTCTGCGATTACTATAACTTGCCCTACCGGAAGTTAATAACTTAGTTTTATGAAGATAGATTCACTCATAACAAATCAAATTATATTCGAGAACCGTTGAAACATGGTTGATGCGACAAATAACCCTTGATCCTAATTAATTGCAAGTAGACAAATATTTATCAAATTAATGTCAGAGCTGTCCCGCCATAATCTCTCGGCGCACATGTCATTCTACTGCGGACGTTGCCTGAACGTATTGTCTGTCACAACAGTTTTGCATGTCTCGCGTGACAATCAGTGAGCGGCAGCAGCTGGCTGTCGGTTGACCGGACACCGACCACAATACACCACGAGGAACTCAGGAAGGACAACTAAACGCCAAAACATTATAATTATGTCTCTGAATTGAAAGCCTAAAGACCAAAGGTGGAACTGGGAAATTTAATTGGATCATAAAATGTTCATTTCAAGCTATTTTGATACGTTTTTACATATGCTCTTATGTGTAGATTGATGCAAAAATAACAAATTTGTTTTACCTGCTTTTTCAGATCTAACTAGAATAATTAACTTCCCGAAGGAGAAGTTTATGTTTTCATCAAAAAATCCGAATTGCTAATTTTATGTTTTCTCGACGTTTCAAGCCATTCTGAATCGAATGAGATCAAATTTGGAAAAAGTATGTGTGTGTGTATGTGAACAGATTTTTTGCCGTAAATCGACGTTTTTCTCAAAAACGGCTGGACCGATTTCAAAAAATTAAAAGCCATTCGATATATAACGATGAGGACTAGCGTTTCTAACTTTTGTACGACGATCGGCCGAGCCGTTTTTTTGTAAATTGCAGAAAAGTGAAAAATTTTTCGTCCACGTTTAAGGCCGCAATTCTGAATCGATTTTGAAAATTCAAAAACTGTTCGAAACATATTGGTTGGGAATCGACCTGATTAGTTTTTGGTAAAGATCGGCCGGTCCGTTTTCTTGTAATAGAGTGTTAAATTTTTTTTTTTGACGATTTTCATAATTTTTTTGACGGTAGATACCATAGTCTTATAGATCATACTAAAATATTACGGTCCTACGACGAGTAGTTTAATTTTAAAAAATCGTCAAAGTTTGCAAAAATTAGCGTCGTTTTTTGACGTTTGTCAAAATTAGAACTTTCATCGGCGTTTTCTCAAAAACGCTTGAACCGATTGCACAAATTTAAAAGCGATTCGATGTATTTTAATGTGGATTATCTTTTCTCAGTTTTGTGCAGCGATCGGCCGAGCCGTTTCTTTGTAATTTGAAAAGAAGTGTTAAACTTTTCTTCCACATTTGAGCTCATACTACTGAATCGATTTTAAAAAATCAAAAACTGTTCGAAAGATATTATTTGGGAATGATACTGATTGAATTTAGGTAAAAATCTATCAAGCAGTTTTCTTGCAATTAACTGCTAAAAAAAAATTGAAGCCGATTTTTATGGAACTTTTTTGGCGATATATATATATCATGGTCTTATAGAACTTACTGAAATATTACGGCCTTACGGCAAGTAGTTTAATTTTAAAAAATTATCAAAATTTGAGGAAATGAGTAGTTTTGTTGACGTTTGTTAAAATTAAAATTAGACAATCTACTTGGTATAGCGATACAGTGCTTAGTCTTAATGAACATAATAAAACATTGACGTCCTACGGAAACTGGTTCAAATATAAAAATTGTTGATTTTTGAAAATTTGCTTTTGGAAAATAATCCGAAACGTGTTCGTTCGTTTTTAATTATGGGTTATAAATCCACTCGGAATACTTATAATAACTCATAAATTGATTTATTTTTTATTGATTAAGTAGATTATTTACACATATCGGGAAGTTCATGTAACTTGCCTCAAGGCTAAATACCAAACCAACTAGTTTTATTAACTAACTATTGCATGACATCGCGCCTTAAGCAACTTGCTGAAACTCCGTACCGTAATTATTTTTTTTAAAGCATTGATTTTTTCCAATAATATAGAAACAGTTAGATTATTTTGAGAATTCCTAACTTTTTTTGAATCCTTGAAAATTTGAAAAACATTTGAAAAATTTGAAATATTTTGGAAAACTAAAGAATCGAAATTTTTGAAGATTTAGATTTTTTTTTAAAAAATTTGAATTTTTTTTTTGAACTCACAGAAATATAAACATAATTAAACCTTATCATTAAAATCGCTTTATAATTTTTCATGCTATGATGTGCATATGTCTAATGATCATTTTTGATCTTCAAACGGCATTTTAACTTCCTGTAGGGTAAGTTATAGTATTCGCAAAAATCGAAAATAAAATTTTTTATATATCTTTACGTTTCACAGGTTTCTGAATATTTTGGCATACCTCAGAAAAAATGAATGTATGTGTGTGTGTTTGTGTGTATGTATGTATCTATAAGGAAACGTGCTGATTAGTGTTTGGCGTAGGCAGTTCTAGCCGTTCCGAAGATACGGGGCAAAAAGTTCCAAAAACGGTAACACAGTTTTTAAGAGAACGGAGCGTTCGATTTTAAAAATTCAAAAGCCATTTTACTTGTATAGACAAGACGAATAAATGATTAAATTTTTGGAAAGGCAGGTCTAGCGGTTATGGACTCTCAATAAAATAAGTAAAAAAAATGACACTTAGCGGTCAAAAATGTTCATTTGACTTACGTACATTATATTATCAGATATTTTATAGAGATTTTAATAATCTGCACACATTTTGTGTAATTTTTTTGGGTTCACATATATGGTTAAAAAAAATGTCCTCGACATTTTCGATAATATGGAATAACTCATTTGAATAATTTAAAAAACTTTTGATTCGTATTGATAAGGAAATGTGCTGATTAGTTTTTAGCATATACAGGTCAAGCCGTTTCGAAGATACGGGGAAAAAAGAACCAAAAATTGCAATTCAGTTTTTGAGAGCGTCCGATTTGAATAATTCAAGAAATATTTTATTTATATTGATTAAACGAAGAACTGTTAAAATTTTTGGATAGGCAGGTCGAACGGTTATGGACTCTCAATATTTTTTTTTTGGCAGTAAAAATGTTCACTAGACATATGCACATCAAATTATCAGATATTTTATAGAGACTTTAATAATGTGTACACATTTTGTTTAAATTTTTTTGAGTTCCGTACCAAGATTTTTAATTTTGAAGTTTATGTATATGGTTCAAACAAATCCTCGATATTTTCGACAGTTTGGAATAAGCCATTTGTATTATTGAACAAACATTCGATACTCGATTGCGAATTTTATATTTCAAAATTATCAAAAAAAAAACAAATTTAAAAAAACTTAACGAAATTTCTTGTAAGCATACACATAAGTTGTTTGTAGAATACGCTCGTGGCCCAATAAGCAAATATAAATATACAGTATGTATTTATAATAGATAATCTATTTGAAATTATTTAAAACAATTATTGATTATTTTCATTCCTCGAATTTTATTACGGTACGGGAAGTTCCAGCAATTTGCCTTAAGGCACGATGCCATGTGCCCCACTAGTTTGAACATTTTATATTGGATCTTCGAAACCTTCGAAGGCTGGTCCGACAGCCTTCCCAAAATTTATAAAAAATTTAGTCGGTCAATATTTAGTTCAATAGAAGTAGAATTTTCCTTCTGTCATTTGAATCGAACGCTTATCGTTCTCTCAATTGTATTTTTTTGCACTTTTTACACCGTATCTTCGAAACAGGTGACCTGTCTTTACCGAAAACTAGTCAGCAAGTCTCGCCGTTTGTAGGAAGCAAAGGTTTCAAAGGTTTTTGGGCATTTTGGCACACCTCAGAAAAAATGTATGTGTGAATGTATGTGTGTGTGTGCAACTGTTCGTGTATATGTGCAACTGTTCATCGACATTGTCGGAAGTACCGCTCAACCGATTGGAGTGATTCAAGTTTTTGGGAAAGGTTGGTCCAGCTCTTTTCGATATACGAAGCAAAGAGTGCACAACCGTATCGTATTGCAAATCACGCCACATATAAATGTTCATTTTAATAGTTTTTACAAGAACCAATTTAATCTAAAATTGATTCTATTTATATAAAATTAGCACGTTTAAAGTTCAAAGATTTTGATTAATTATTATCGCGTTTTTCATCAATTCATTATTTTTTTTAATTACGAAGTAAAATCTGATCATTCATTTTTAAATTATATTATTATATGGCGTCGCTGGGCACGCGACTGGGATTGAAAAAAAATGAAAGGATGGAAAATTTTACAGCTTTGGCATAGATTTTATGGTACCTAGTTCCCAATCAAAACTTTCGAATCTTCAGATTATAATATTTAATATCTCAATTTTTTCGCAAAAAGTTGGTCTTTATGCAAACCATTTATAAGCTGTTTGTGCGCATCGGAAAATATTTGGGGTAAAATTCAGGTTTTTATGAAAATATGAATTAAAAATCAGAAAAAAACACTCACTGACTGAAAGCGTGTTGAAAAAGTACTCGATTACTAAAATGGCTAGTATGAAATATGTATAGTGAAAGCTGTGTGCAAATTTAAGTTTGAATTCCGCATTATAAAAATTAAAATTAAAATAAAATTGATTCCAAAAATAAAAAAAATGTTTTGGACAACTCTTGATAAAAATAAATAGTTCTTCGAAGTAAAGAGTTATATGTATTATTCAATTTCAAAGATAGTATAGAAAACTAAAATAAAGAAAATTGTTTTCAAAATGTAAAAATAAATGTTAGTGGTAAAAGACCCTTGATAAAAATAAATAGTATTTTGAAGTTAAAAAATTTGTATGTATTTTCTAATTCGGCATTAAAAAACTTAAAATAACGAAAATTGACCCCAGAATTAATAAAAGTATTAATATAAATATATTGTTTTTTAACTTCACGAAGGAGAAGTTTATGTTTTTATAAAAAAATCCGATTCGCTAATTTAT
>NW_020537758.1:58637119-58664176 GCF_003426905.1 Ctenocephalides felis
AAAAATAACAAATTTGTTTTACCTGCTTTTTCAGATCTAACTAGAATAATTAACTTCCCGAAGGAGAAGTTTATGTTTTCATCAAAAAATCCGAATTGCTAATTTTATGTTTTCTCGACGTTTCAAGCCATTCTGAATCGAATGAGATCAAATTTGGAAAAAGTATGTGTGTGTGTATGTGAACAGATTTTTTGCCGTAAATCGACGTTTTCTCAAAAACGGCTGGACCGATTTCAAAAAATTAGAAGCCATTCGATATATAACGATGAGGACTAGCGTTTCTAACTTTTGTACGACGATCGGCCGAGCCGTTTTTTTGTAAATTGCAGAAAAGTGAAAATTTTTCGTCCACGTTTAGGCCGCAATTCTGAATCGATTTTGAAAATTCAAAAACTGTTCGAAACATATTGGTTGGGAATCGACCTGATTAGTTTTTGGTAAAGATCGGCCGGTCCGTTTTCTTGTAATAGAGTGTTAAATTTTTTTTTTTTGACGATTTTCATAATTTTTTTTGACGGTAGATACCATAGTCTTATAGATCATACTAAAATATTACGGTCCTACGACGAGTAGTTTAATTTTAAAAAATCGTCAAAGTTTGCAAAAATTAGCGTCGTTTTTTGACGTTTGTCAAAATTAGAACTTTCATCGGCGTTTTCTCAAAAACGCTTGAACCGATTGCACAAATTTAAAAGCGATTCGATGTATTTTAATGTGGATTATCTTTTCTCAGTTTTGTGCAGCGATCGGCCGAGCCGTTTCTTTGTAATTTGAAAAGAAGTGTTAAACTTTTCTTCCACATTTGAGCTCATACTACTGAATCGATTTTAAAAAATCAAAAACTGTTCGAAAGATATTATTTGGGAATGATACTGATTGAATTTAGGTAAAAATCTATCAAGCAGTTTTCTTGCAATTAACTGCTAAAAAAAATTGAAGCCGATTTTTATGGAACTTTTTTGGCGATATATATATCATGGTCTTATAGAACTTACTGAAATATTACGGCCTTACGGCAAGTAGTTTAATTTTAAAAAATTATCAAAATTTGAGGAAATGAGTAGTTTTGTTGACGTTTGTTAAAATTAAAATTAGACAATCTACTTGGTATAGCGATACAGTGCTTAGTCTTAATGAACATAATAAAACATTGACGTCCTACGGAAACTGGTTCAAATATAAAAATTGTTGATTTTTGAAAATTTGCTTTTGGAAAATAATCCGAAACGTGTTCGTTCGTTTTTAATTATGGGTTATAAATCCACTCGGAATACTTATAATAACTCATAAATTGATTTATTTTTTATTGATTTAGTAGATTATTTACACATATCGGGAAGTTCATGTAACTTGCCTCAAGGCTAAATACCAAACCAACTAGTTTTATTAACTAACTATTGCATGACATCGCGCCTTAAGCAACTTGCTGAAACTCCGTACCGTAATTATTTTTTTTTAAAGCATTGATTTTTTCCAATAATATAGAAACAGTTAGATTATTTTGAGAATTCCTAACTTTTTTTGAATCCTTGAAAATTTGAAAAACATTTGAAAAATTTGAAATATTTTGGAAAACTAAAGAATCGAAATTTTTGAAGATTTAGATTTTTTTTTAAAAAATTTGAATTTTTTTTTTTGAACTCACAGAAATATAAACATAATTAAACCTTATCATTAAAATCGCTTTATAATTTTTCATGCTATGATGTGCATATGTCTAATGATCATTTTTGATCTTCAAACGGCATTTTTAACTTCCTGTAGGGTAAGTTATAGTATTCGCAAAAATCGAAAATAAAATTTTTTATATATCTTTACGTTTCACAGGTTTCTGAATATTTTGGCATACCTCAGAAAAAATGAATGTATGTGTGTGTGTTTGTGTGTATGTATGTATCTATAAGGAAACGTGCTGATTAGTGTTTGGCGTAGGCAGTTCTAGCCGTTCCGAAGATACGGGGCAAAAAGTTCCAAAAACGGTAACACAGTTTTTAAGAGAACGGAGCGTTCGATTTTAAAAATTCAAAAGCCATTTTACTTGTATAGACAAGACGAATAAATGATTAAATTTTTGGAAAGGCAGGTCTAGCGGTTATGGACTCTCAATAAAAATAAGTAAAAAAAATGACACTTAGCGGTCAAAAATGTTCATTTGACTTACGTACATTATATTATCAGATATTTTATAGAGATTTTAATAATCTGCACACATTTTGTGTAATTTTTTTGGGTTCACATATATGGTTAAAAAAAATGTCCTCGACATTTTCGATAATATGGAATAACTCATTTGAATAATTTAAAAAACTTTTGATTCGTATTGATAAGGAAATGTGCTGATTAGTTTTTAGCATATACAGGTCAAGCCGTTTCGAAGATACGGGGAAAAAAGAACCAAAAATTGCAATTCAGTTTTTGAGAGCGTCCGATTTGAATAATTCAAGAAATATTTTATTTATATTGATTAAACGAAGAACTGTTAAAATTTTTGGATAGGCAGGTCGAACGGTTATGGACTCTCAATATTTTTTTTTTGGCAGTAAAAATGTTCACTAGACATATGCACATCAAATTATCAGATATTTTATAGAGACTTTAATAATGTGTACACATTTTGTTTAAATTTTTTTGAGTTCCGTACCAAGATTTTTAATTTTGAAGTTTATGTATATGGTTCAAACAAATCCTCGATATTTTCGACAGTTTGGAATAAGCCATTTGTATTATTGAACAAACATTCGATACTCGATTGCGAATTTTATATTTCAAAATTATCAAAAAAAAAACAAATTTAAAAAAACTTAACGAAATTTCTTGTAAGCATACACATAAGTTGTTTGTAGAATACGCTCGTGGCCCAATAAGCAAATATAAATATACAGTATGTATTTATAATAGATAATCTATTTGAAATTATTTAAAACAATTATTGATTATTTTCATTCCTCGAATTTTATTACGGTACGGGAAGTTCCAGCAATTTGCCTTAAGGCACGATGCCATGTGCCCCACTAGTTTGAACATTTTATATTGGATCTTCGAAACCTTCGAAGGCTGGTCCGACAGCCTTCCCAAAATTTATAAAAAATTTAGTCGGTCAATATTTAGTTCAATAGAAGTAGAATTTTCCTTCTGTCATTTGAATCGAACGCTTATCGTTCTCTCAATTGTATTTTTTTGCACTTTTTACACCGTATCTTCGAAACAGGTGACCTGTCTTTACCGAAAACTAGTCAGCAAGTCTCGCCGTTTGTAGGAAGCAAAGGTTTCAAAGGTTTTTGGGCATTTTGGCACACCTCAGAAAAAATGTATGTGTGAATGTATGTGTGTGTGTGCAACTGTTCGTGTATATGTGCAACTGTTCATCGACATTGTCGGAAGTACCGCTCAACCGATTGGAGTGATTCAAGTTTTTGGGAAAGGTTGGTCCAGCTCTTTTCGATATACGAAGCAAAGAGTGCACAACCGTATCGTATTGCAAATCACGCCACATATAAATGTTCATTTTAATAGTTTTTACAAGAACCAATTTAATCTAAAATTGATTCTATTTATATAAAATTAGCACGTTTAAAGTTCAAAGATTTTGATTAATTATTATCGCGTTTTTCATCAATTCATTATTTTTTTTAATTACGAAGTAAAATCTGATCATTCATTTTTAAATTATATTATTATATGGCGTCGCTGGGCACGCGACTGGGATTGAAAAAAAATGAAAGGATGGAAAATTTTACAGCTTTGGCATAGATTTTATGGTACCTAGTTCCCAATCAAAAACTTTCGAATCTTCAGATTATAATATTTAATATCTCAATTTTTTCGCAAAAAGTTGGTCTTTATGCAAACCATTTATAAGCTGTTTGTGCGCATCGGAAAATATTTGGGGTAAAATTCAGGTTTTTATGAAAATATGAATTAAAAATCAGAAAAAAACACTCACTGACTGAAAGCGTGTTGAAAAAGTACTCGATTACTAAAATGGCTAGTATGAAATATGTATAGTGAAAGCTGTGTGCAAATTTAAGTTTGAATTCCGCATTATAAAAATTAAAATTAAAATAAAATTGATTCCAAAAATAAAAAAAATGTTTTGGACAACTCTTGATAAAAATAAATAGTTCTTCGAAGTAAAGAGTTATATGTATTATTCAATTTCAAAGTATAGAAAACTAAAATAAAGAAAATTGTTTTCAAAATGTAAAAATAAATGTTAGTGGTAAAAGACCCTTGATAAAAATAAATAGTATTTTGAAGTTAAAAAATTTGTATGTATTTTCTAATTCGGCATTAAAAAACTTAAAATAACGAAAATTGACCCCAGAATTATATAAAAGTATTAATATAAATATATTGTTTTTTAACTTCACGAAGGAGAAGTTTATGTTTTTATAAAAAAATCCGATTCGCTAATTTTATGTTTTCTCGACTTTTCATGCCATTCTGAATCGAATGAACCAAATTTGGAAAAAGTATGTGTGTCTGTGTGTGTGTGTGAACAGATTTTTTGCCGTAAATCGACGATTTTTCAGAAAAGGCTAGACCGATTTTAAAAATTTAAAAGACATTCGATGTATCTCGACGAAGAGTAGCGTTTCTGAGTTTTATGCGACGATCGGCCGAGCCGTTTCTTTGTATATTGCAGAACAGTGAAAAATTTTTCGTCTACGTTGTAGCCCGCAATTTTGAATCAATTTTGAAAATTCAAAAACCGTTTGAAAGATATATTGGTTGGGAATCGTGCTGATTAGTTTTTAGTAGAGATCGGCCGGTCCGTTTTCTTGTAATAAAGTGTTAAAAATTTTTTTTTCGACGATTCTTATTATTATTTTTTTGACGGTAGATTTCATAGTCTTCTAGATCATACTTAAGTATTACGGCTCTACGACAACTCGTTTAACTTTAAAAATTCGTCAAAGTTTGCATTAGTATCGTTTTTTTGGCATTTGTCAAAATTAGACCTTTCATCGACGATTGTTCAAAAACGCCTGAACCGATTTCAGAAATTTAAAAACCATTTGATGTGTCTCAATGATGACTATCGCTTGTCACTTTTGTGCGACGATCGGCCGAGCCGTTTCTTTGACATTTGGAAATAAGTGTTAAACTTTTCGCCCACATTTAAGCTCATTCTACCGAATCGATTTTAAAAAATCAAAAACTGTTCGAAAGATATTAGTTGGAAATGATACTGATTAGTTTTAGGTAAAAATTTACCGAGCCGTTTTCTTGTAATTAACTGTTAAAAAAAAATTAAGATATATACTATGGTCTTATAGAACTTACTGAATTATTACGGCCTTACGACAAATAGTTTAATTTTAAAAATTCGTCAAAGTTTGAGAAAATGCGTTGTTTTTTTGACGTTTGTTAAAATTAAACTTAAATGATTCACTTGGTTTAACGATAGAGTACTTGGTCTTAATAAACGTAATAAATTAAAAAATTATTGATTTTTGAAAATTTGCTTTTAGAAAATACTCCGAGTTAACGTGTTCGTTCGTTATCAATGGTGTGTAATAAATCCACTCGGAATACTTTTAATCACTCATAAAATAATTCATTTTTTATTGATTAAGTCGATTATTTACACATTTCGGGAAGTTCATGTAACTTGCCTCAAGGCTAAATACCAAACCAACTAGTTAAAGGTAAGATTTAAGCGTTTTCTTTAACCGAATTTGAGAAAAAAATCGTCAAAAAAATTAAAGGTGAACACCCTCATTAATTAAGAGTATGAAAAATACCTGATTCTCAGACTTGAAATTTGGCAAACATTGGTAAACGCGTTGCGGAGGAGTACGGTAACAAAGCAGGGAGTTGTTTTTGGGAAAAGCAAAAAAAAATTTTTGTTTATTTTCTTTATTTCATTTTTTTTTTTGAATATCGAAATCATTCCGGATTTTAATGTTATTCCTAACTAAATCTCTAAAGCTTACTTATATACATAAAAAAATAATTTTAACATTGGAATTCAGCTTATGCAATTCTTAGAAATATGAGACAAGATCTTTTATTCTCACCTTCATTAAGTTCTGTTCACTTACTTTTCATGTTAACTTACATAAACGACATCGACCAATTTATAAGTTCTTATATTTTCTATAAAATACGAACATTAATAGTTTCAGCGCTTATAATAATACAAGTATGGAAGTATGTATATGTATTTGAAACTTCAATAAGTGATTCTACTATTCTGTTCATATAAAGTTGTGTTAGTTCTAAGGATCCTCCATATTATCTTTGGGCAGCTTCTTCTTCAGTCTCCTTGAAGTTGGTGATCAAGAAGCTGAGTGATTATAGAGTTTATACGATATTCTAGTTTATGAAAACTATGGAATGATTAATTAACATTCGAATAGCCGTTCAGAAGCAGTTAAGTGACAAAACAAGTGCACTAGATTTATATATATATATATATATATATATATATATATATATATATTATACTAGATGACCGGGCAGATGTTGTCCTGTACCCACGTCTACAATTTTTTAATATCCTATACTACTAATTACCGTTTACCTAAGAATAATAATTATTGTATTATGAGCGATGTTAAATGCAGAACTGCTTTAAATAAAATGATGAGTCTCAATTTGTCAACATATAGTATATTGGAAATTGAAGTCTTTTAAACGGTATAACAAATTCAGAAAAAATTATTATATAATATCCGCGGTAAAAGTACAATATTACTTCAGATTTCTCCACCTAAAATAATTGCTTCAAAAATGTCGCCTATAATTTTTATAATCTTGTATCATATTTTAACTGGTTTTTAGTAAGTATAATATTTAAATTACATTTTTCTTAGTAATAATTTTATTACCAGGGACGCTCCTGGGGTCCTCAGCGCCCGCATGCCATTTTTTTAGTGCTCTCCCCCCTCTATCATTTTGACTATTTTAACGGTTTAATATTAGAATTATTATCAATAATTAATATTAGGCTTTTGAAACATTTTACTTAAACATAACCATATCATAACACTGGTACTTTGTGTTGGATTATTTTAATTTAATTTTTCATTATTTAAGATATCCAGAATTGCATCTTAAGCTTCTCCTAATTGATATCGTAAGGGTCGAATTATACGAGGTCTGTTCAAAAAGTACCCGGAATTTTTGTTTTTTCAAAAAAATATTTATTTATTCGTCTACATTAATGTGGTCCCCTTCAAAGTAGTCCCCCCCAGATATAATACACTTATGCCGGCGTTTTTTCCAATTTTCGAAGCACCCTTGATATTCACTTTTTGATATGTCCTTGAGCACTCTCAGCGATTTTCTTCAATCGAGGAAAACCGCCGTCCTTTCATGGGTCTCTTCAACTTTGGGAATAGGAAAAAGTCACACGGAGCCATATCTGGTGAATATGGAGGTTGGGGCATGACTACGGTATTGTTTTTGGCCAAAAAATTACGAACAAGCAACGACGAGTGAGCAGGTGCGTTATCGTGGTGCAACAGCCATGAATTGTTAATGAATTGATATGCCAACTTCATCAGCAACTTCTCTAATTGTGATTCGGCGATCATTCATAACCATTTTTTCCACTTCTTTCACATTTTCATCGTTTGTTGACGTGCTGGGTCGACCGGAGCGTTCGTCATCTTCAACGTCTTCGCGGCCATCTTGGAAACGCTTATACCACTCGTAAACACTTGTTTTTTTCATAGCAGACTTACCATAGGCTTTTTGTAACATTTCACACACTTTGTTACACTTTATTTCATTTTTTACGCAAAATTTAATACAATTTTTTTGACTTTTCAATTCTTCCATTGTAAAAATCGCCGAGCTCAGAAAAACACGTCGAACTTAGCGACTACCACAGACAAAGTAAACAGTGAATATAGCTGAAAATTTCATCATACTTTAGGGGCATGTATGCCAACACAATAAAAAAAAAATTTTGACAATCAGACACTCCAGACCCGCGAAATTTAAAAATTCCGGGTACTTTTTGAACACACCTCGTATGTATTCATCTCTACTTTTCCATTTGTTGTTTTAAAGTAAATTTTTCAACGTATGTTAAAAATATTGTGCAAAGATTAGTAAAAAATGCAAAGAAATCATATATTTCTTGAATTATATTGAAAGAAAAAACTATATTGAAAATTTTATATCCGAATCTTGTGTTGGCGCGCCCTAAGGAGTGCGCTCGTATTTTTCGTATGCGTCGCATTCAAGGAAGGACCTTGATTATTATTTAATTTAATATTTTAAGTAAATTAATTTGGCAAATTCTGTTCATATGTGTATCATTCAATCTCCCATACCATACATATACTTACCTTATATTAGTTTAATTTCTGGCACAACTCCGCTGCTTTTTGGCAATAATAATATAGACATTTCATTTTTTTTAAATCATAAATTTATTATATATATTCTAATATTGATTAGGTCATTAAAAGTAAAGTAAATTGAAATTTTTGGCAGGTGATAGTTTTCATTTGTTTTCAATGCCAAACAATGTGTCAAATATTTTCAATGGCAAACAATGACATGTCGTTTTTGCATTTTTTTTCATTTATTTCTCAAAATAATACTTTATTTTTATAATCACATACATCCAAATAAGTTCCCTTAACAAACTTATTTAAGAAAGATTTATCAGAATCAGAATAAATATTCAGGAGGAGTATATTGACATACATCATTACAGAAGAATTTTATATATAAGATATATATATATATATATATATATATATATATATTATAATCGCAGTGCACAAATCTCTCATTCACGATGGTGTCCGACCACCTAAAAAGTACTAAATTTATGTAACTGACGGCCGCCAACCCACGTCTCGATCGATTAGCAGCGATAATGTACAATACTTAAATAAGTGTAATGGTTCCAATGGTTGAACACACTAATGTGACCGCATGCAAGACTCATTCGAAATTGTAAAAAAAACTAAAATAAAACAGACCAAACGATTAAAAACGACATCGAGGGTACAACAAAAAATCAACTGCTGACACGACATTCTTCGATATAACAGAAAGCATGAAAAAACGCTAAACAGCGATCACAGAACGGAAACTAAACCCAACACTCGGCCGCTTTATGAGAAGTAAACTGCCCACCTCAACGGTGATTATTACAGAAATATCAAATATACATAGAGACCAAATGACATCGTGTTTTGTTTTAAGCATGTTTGTTAACTGACACTGAAAATATTAATTTCTGAACAACAGTACACAGAGTATATAGAATTTTAGAAATGTCAAATAAAATTGATCTTTTCTGAACATATATAACCCAAATTATTGTAGTCATATAAGTGATAGCAAAACTGACATTTGTTATAGGTACATAAAGTGCTAGAACTACTATTAGATCTTTATAATTATATGAATCTTGTAATGAATTATAAATTAAATTGATTTTATCATTATATTATTTATTACCATCTACACTATAAGCCTTATAGTATGACGTGTTGATAACAACGCATTGATTTTTAATTTAGTTGGTTTTTTAATTGAGATAAGTTTTTTTAACTAATTAAAACTTTTAAGATAAAGGCAAAATGTTACTCTTAATTGTAGATGGGGCTTGCTGTGGCTTTATAACAAGAACCTTGGTCTTAAAGCAGCGGAGCAGAGTGATCTCAAGGAGCAGTTATTACAATATTTACTTGAAATTTTAAATCTAATAATGAAACTAATTATGAAACTAGAAAAACACTAATAATAAAAATAAATCAAATATGGATAAACCCATAAATATTTAATATAAAAATCTTACACAAAACTCATAGCTATTAACTACTAAAAATGCAAATTATTTACTTTCATTTTTGTTCTATTTAAACAGTGATCAATTCCCACTTAGAAATGTAATATATTATATTCTAAAGAAGGCAACCCTGCGATCTACCACTTTTGTATTTTTTGTTATATTAGATAGACAATTATATATATGTAGCGTAGGGTGGACCACAAGGGTCCAATTTGACTTTTAGAATTAATATATTATACTTTAAAAAACAAACCAATTACATCGAAACAAATAACACATATGAAAGGAACAACTATCAAAGTATATATGTTTAGTAAAACTTCTAATTTATCACTGATGAACTATTGAAGTAAAACTTCTTTAGGCGCGACTAGGGTGTAAATCCGTACAAATGCAACGGAAGTCTGTTACGCCCGAACTGTTCGTCATTCGCTCTCGATGAGATCATTTTTATAGGATTTGATTGTGATTAGTCATCGTGTATGTGAATATGATATGTCGTTGTATGCGTACCGGCATCAACGTTGTATGCGTACCGATATAAACAAGCAAATCAGCATAGATAAACAATTTAAAGTTATAAAGTAGTATAAATCTTGATTTAATGAAAAATGCCTGAATAAGAAGAATATTTTACCTTGTTCCTTAAAAATAATAAAACAAATTAAACATTTGGGCCGTGTACAAAACGTAAGTTTATTGATTATAAATTATTTTTATTTTATTCGTAGTTTATTAAAAGCTTACAAATCTTAATATTACAACTGTTCAAAGAATGAGATTATATCGCCAGCAAAAAAATAAAAAAATACAAGCAGTCAATGAATATATGTTAATTTTTTTTACATAAAGTTTTTCAAACACAATTACCTAATGGGTGTTTTGCGAAAACAATATTTGTTCAAGCGTTGTTTAACATAATCCACTATGTGAACGAATATTATAAAACTTATAATCTTTAGAATATTTAGTATTATTATTAGATTTAGGATATTTAGAATTATTAATAAACAATTACTTCATTTCTCTAATGAAGATTCATTTCTAAATGCTAATTACAATGACAAACCGACCATGTCATATTTGAAGTATTACTTTAATTACATTATTGTTGTTAAATATTATATATTTTTAACGCTATTACAAATGTATAATTTATAATTTATCATGTTATAAATGTGTATTCTAATAATGGTTTACACTAATAAATGTGTGCATCACAAGAGCTACCATATTACTAATAAACATTATTCAAAATTGTTACATGATGTATTTATTTTCACTCAATTGCCATCTTGTACAGTAGCAAATAAGTTTTACTTCAATCGCGTGTGAACCTTACGCACACTCTTTTTTTTAATTTTTCAAAAATGGTCTTTTTTACTCTATAGGCGGGTAGCCAGAGACCAAAATATTGATCTATTTTAAATTTTCAAAAGGTTTCATGCAGTTTAATAGTTTGAACAACAAAATTGAAATCATAATCAAAATATGTATTTTTTAACATAATAAACAAGAGAATGTTTATCTTATTACTACTATATTAAATGAAGATTTATCTAAACACAATAAGTTAAACCCCATGTTTTACGTGTATATTATTCTGATGTCGATTAGGGTAAGGTAGAACATAAACACATAATTATCTGACTATGGTCAGTAAAAGTCCCAGCTACTTCATCATTGAATAAAAGTGTTTTCTTGTTGTTTTTGAGGTCAATTAAACCCCATATGCGGGTAAATTGGGACGGCCAGGGGGCAAACAGGTCTAATATTTTATTTTAATTTTGAAGGATTCTAAAAAATAGTCGCTACATTATTTAACCAATGCAAAATATAAATTTTATGGGTGCATTTTTACAGAGATAAAATTGTAAATTACGTTGATCTGGTATTTCGTCAGAAACATTCATCAGCTGGTACAACTGTTGTTTATTTAATTTATATCTTGTAAAATTGCCTTATTTAACTTCATTTACTTTCTTATTTGCTATTTTTTATTTTTTATACTTTTGCCAGGATGGAGATTCAGTTGGCTCGTTTACCCCACCTAGATGTATGTGTTTATTGAGATTATATAAAAAAGACTATTGAATCTATATTAAAATCAACAGTACATATTATAAAGCAATCAAATAACATATACTTAAAAACTATTTTAAGGTGTTGTGGACAAAGCAACAGTATCACAACCTGTAAAAATAAGTACGGAAAAAAAACTTTTGTAAGGCATTTTCAAACAGTGGCGTAACTAGACCCTCCGGGGCACGTGGCAAAATTATCCTATGGGGTACTCTTTTTTTAATTTATTTAGTTTTGCTGTATAAACGTTGAGTAGTCATTTACACGCTCTTTTACTTTATTAAAACAATTTTTAATGAATTTTATCGCAAATTAGCAAATAATCTTCAACTAATTCATATTTTATGATTTTAAATTATGAAATTATAGATAACGTATACAAAATGAAGAAAATTCATATTTAGAGGTATAATTATTTCATAATATAGTTATGATTACATGTATAAAAATAACAAACAATTTATAAAACCTAATTTTTCTTGAAAATTGAACATGAAATATTGGTGAATATTTTCAAAGTCAGCATGATGGAAATTAAAACTGATTATAAGTATTTCGAGTGGATTTACACATCATTGAAAACGAATGAACGAACACGTTAACTCGGAGTATTTTCTAAAAGCAAATTTTTAAAAATCAATACTTTTTATAATTGAACCTGTTTCCGTTGGACTTTAATGGTTTACTATGTTCAAGACCAAGTACTCTATCGTTTTACTAATTAAATCATCTAATCTTAATTTTAACAGACGTAAAAAACTACTCATTTTTTCTGACTTTGATGAATTTTTAAAATTAAACTACTTGTTGTAAGGCCGTGGTATTTCAGTAAATTTATCAGACCATAATATATATCGCCAAAAAAAGTTCCATTAAAATCAGCTTAATTTTTTTTTAAACAGTTAATTAAAAAAAAACGGTTCGTAGATTTAAACTAATTAAAAGTATCATTCCCGACTAATATTTTTCGAACAGTTTTTGATTTTTTAAAAACGATTCGGTAGTATGAACTTAAATGTGGACGAAAAGTTTAACACTTTTTTCAAATTACAAAGAAACGGCTCGGCAGATCATCTCACAAAACTGACAATCGATAGTCCTCATTGAGATACATCAAAGGTCTTTTCAATTTCTGAAATCGGTTCAGGCGCTTTTGAGAAAACGTCGATCAAAGATTTAATTTCGACAAATGCCAAAAAACGATACTAAATTTTGCAAACTTTGAAGAAGAATTAAACGACCAGTCGTAGGGCCGTCATTTACCTAAAACTATCAGCACGATTCCCAACCAATATCTTTCGAACGGTTTTTGAATTTTTAAAATCGATTCAGAATTGCGGGCTAAAACGTAGACAATTTTTTTTTTACTTTTCTGCGATATACAAAGAATCTGCTCGGCCAATTGTCGCAAAATACATCGAATGGCTTTTAAATTTTTAAAATCGGTCCAGCCGTTTGGGAGAAAACGTCGATTTACGGCAAAAAATCTGTTCACACACACACACACACATACTTTTTCCAAATTTGGTCTCATTCGATTCAGAATGGCTGAAACGTCGAGAAAACATAAAATTAGCGAATCAGATTTTTTGATAAAAACATGAACTTCTCCTTTTGGGAAAACGTATTTTTTTAGTAAAAAATATATACAACTTTTTTTGATTTAAATGTAATATAACTTTCCATTAAGAATTTCTTTTTTACTGTAATTAACATTATTTTATTACTGTAATTAACATTTTTATCCTTTATAAAAATTTATGTTTTAATCAATACCCCTAATTGCAATCAGCATTTAAATGTATTAGTTTTCTCGACAATCCAATCCGTTTCAATACTTTTTGGAGGATTTTTTTGATAAAGATGAAGACATTCGTCATCTAGCATCTTCTTGAAGAAACAATAGCGTATACCCTGTATATATTCAAAATTAAATAAAATTAAAATGTTAATGTCAATAAGCTATTTATTAAAAAAAACTTTTCTTACTGCTTTCAGTTGCATAAAAGTGTCTATTCCGAAGAATTTCATATTCCGCCTCTGAAAGTTGATCGAAAACTAAATTTTCCTGGCAAATGGTTCAAAATCTCAACCAAAGTTGTTTTATGGTACTGATCTATTAATTAATAGTTCTAAATTGTGTTTAGATAAAAAGACATATCTGAATTTCTGATATGTCTTTTTTATCTAAACAAATTTTAGACCTTTCATTTAATAGATCAGTATCGTTGAAAACTTTTATTTTAACAAAATACTGAAATTTGAATTTGAAATTTGAAATTTTAATATGAAATAATGTCAAATACTCGATAAAATATATTCCCTTTGAACAAACTTTCAGTATCTTGAATATGAATTCGCAAAGCCTGTCAAAAGAACGTATTACTTCCCTCTGACAAGTTTTAAAAAAATTCATGATCGATTATCATTTTTCAACTGCACAATTTTCTTATATTTTTAAATTTTCAAGTTCAGGCAGATGCTGCTTCGATGGTAGTAGAATATTACAATGGAAAACAAATAATAAAATTATTGTAGTTTGCAAACTTCTTTTGTTTTATGTGAAATAGTTTTATTTTGAATTTTAATAAAACGAAGTTTTGAAGCAAAAATGGCATCAGATTATCCACATGTAGTAAGCGTAAATATTTTTAATATTGAATTCGTAAAAATTGAGATGATGACTGCTTATAAATATTTTTACCTCTACTTTCAAATATTACTGTTGTAAAATTCTTAACTTTACTGGTTTTTGAGATATCGCTGGTGGGCCTTTTTAGCCGGGAAACTACAATCAGTTTCGCCACTTTGCTGTTGTTATAATTTTGATGGAACAGTAATGATATATTTAAAAGCACGAGTTTAGGGCAGGATGAAATTTTACATTGTTAAGTATTCTAGTCGCATATTAATTAATGTTTGTATTAATTTTTCATCAATTTTCCTGTTAAGTTATAACTTAATTAATTCTAACTTCTGGTTAAGTTATGACTTAATAATTCTAACCTATCTTTCTATAGAAAATTCGCCAGAAATTCTGACTTTCTATTAAATATTTTCTAGTATGAAATCCAAAAATTTTGCTCGTTGCCGACGTTTTTTCAAAAACTGGTGGATCGATTTCAAACATTTAAAAGCCTTTATAGATTTATAATTCCATAAAGGTCGCATCAGTTCTTACTTCACATCGACCGCCGGGTTTGTATTATCTATTATTTACTATCAAAATCATATAAATTTAATAATATTAGTGAAAAATATAACAAATCGGTACTTACAACCGGTAGTAGTGATAATTTAGAAATGAGTGTTAAATTAAACTCTCTATAAAATATCTGATAATTTGATTTGCATATGTCTATTGATAACTTTTGAATGTCAAATAGCATTTAAAAAAAATTCTTGTATTTGATCTCCAAAACCGCCAAACTCTGTAATATATCAATACAAGTGATACGTTTTACCCCGCGTCTTCGAAACGGCTCGACTTGCCTTTGCCAAAACTAAGCAGTAGGTCTCCTCATGATTACAAATCTAATGTTTTTTAAATAATTGAACATTAATATGATTTTTAAGTATACGTTATTTAATTGTTTAATAAGATGTATTATAATTTTCAATTTAAATTCAAATGTTTTTTTTGTAAATCTTGACTAACTAAAACTAAACCTTTACCCTGGCAAAGATGTGAACAATATAATATAGTAAATAACTAGTGGTGTATGGCATCGTAGCATGGCAAATGTTTTCAAATAGATTATTATTCATATACTATAAATTAAATATGTTTTCAGCAAACTAAATAAACAAAACTTAATCAATCATTGTCTAATATTTATAAGAAAGACATTGTCTAATATTTATAAGAATTATATAAACTGAATTGCAAAGTTAAAATTATTTATTTCAAGTATATTAGTGAGCTTTAGAATTTTAGCTAAGAAAAATAAAATTCGATTTATTTTCGATATTCAACAATTTTTTTTTGAAAATTAAAAAAATATATTTTTTTTCTAAAGCAATCCTTTGGTTAACGCAGAAAGTTTTTTCAATAATTCAAACCGGATGCTTATTTTTCTCAAAAACTTCCATTCTTTGGCACATTTAACTCGGTTTCTTCGAAATGCCAAGACTTGCCTTTGCCAAAATCTAATCACCATTTCTCGCGGTTGTTACGAATTGAATGTTTTTTGGATCATTCAAATCGGATGATCCGTTTTCTCAAAAACATGATTTCTATTTCTATTAAACATGACTCTTTGCACCGTATCTCCGAAACGGATGGATCTGCCTTTGCCAAAAACTAATCAGCACATATTCCTATCAATAGGAATTGAATGTTTTTTGAATCATTCAAATCGGGTGATCCGTGCGCTCAAAAACGCGTACGAAAAATTGTATCCATACATACACACATACACATCAATTTTTTCTTAGATATGCCAAAATGTTCAGAAACCTTCAAAACATGAGGAAATGTAAAAAAATTCAATTTCGATTTTTGGACGATTACAATGACTTACTCTACGGGAAGTTAAAAAGTAAGTTAAGTTAAAAAAAAACAGAGATAAATAATTTAATAAAATGATAAATATTTCTGACAAAATATCAAAGCACGGTTATATAAAATGTTATTTATGTAAAAAATAAACCCATAAAATTCATATTTGTTTGAAAAAAGTAGCCTTTATTTTGTAAAATGCCTTCAAAATTAATAATAAGACATTGGATGTATTCGTTTCATGGCGGGCGCATTTTACCGTGCTTATGGGGTAAAAATAACCAGATAACAAATTTGTTGAAAAACAGCAAAAGCACATTTTGAATGATATCTAGAGGTTTTACTGAACATAATCAGAGAGCTGTTTGTTTGATATGTGTTATTTGTTGTTATAAAATTGGTTTGTTTTTTACAACATGATTGCTCAAAATCAAATTCGACCATTGCGCCCCGCCTTACCTTATCGTTTCTACTTTTTACTAAATACTAATAAATACATGCCAATTCATAGGCTTTGCTTTTTATAAATCGTAATTATTATAAGCATTTTATTTAATTTAATATTATTCTAATCATGGTCATAAGCTTTCTTTTCACCCCGCAGGGAATTTTCATGCGGCACGTCAAGCGGTCATAAACAAAGTTGTTAGAACTTCATTTAGACTCATGTGACTGAGCGCATGACCGGAAACATAATACGCTATTTCCCCGCATTTTCCGAAAATGAACTGACGCGCCACTTTTAAAGCAAGCACTAGTATTTCGTTATTTATTTGTTTTTAACTAGCCGTAAGGTCATAGTTATACTCATAGATAAATAAGTATTAACTATTGTAGTTACAGACCACAAATCGAAAATGAATTTTTTTGTATACCTTTACATTTCTGAACATTTTACCATATCTTAGAAAGATCTGTGGGTGTGTGTGTGCCTTGTGTGGATACAATTTTGGGCTCGTTTCATCCACGATTTCGAGCGCACAGATCAACCTATTTAAATTATGTGTTTAAAAAACATGCAATATATATATATATATATATATATATATATATATATATATATATATATATAGGAGCTAAAAGTGCGAAAAATGGTAGTTTGTGAAAAAAGAAAGTTTCTGATTTGAATGATTAGTGCTCGTAAGGATCACACGCGATTGATTTAAAACTTATTTGCTACTGTACAAAGTAGTAATTTTAAGTTAAGTAAAAATAAATTTATCATATAACAATTTTGATTAATGTTAATTAGTAATATGATAACACTCGTGATGCACACATTTATTAGTGTCAACCATTTACACATTTATATAATGATAAATTATAAATTATATATTATGCATTAAAAGTATGTATAATATTTTAAATACAAACTAGTGGGGCGCATGGCATCGTGCCTTAAGGCAAATTGCTGGAACTTCCCGTACCGTAATTAAACATTCAAAGAATAAAAATAATCAGTCAACAAATGTCTATGAATAAATATTATAGAACAAAATCACAACTAGTTGGTTTGGTATTTAGCCTTGAGGCAAGTTACATGAACTTCCCGATATGCGTAAATAATCGACTTAATCAAAAAAAAGTGTAAATAATATACTTCAGCAATCATACTTTAAAAAAAACGATAATAATTTTAGCAAAGTTTGACGAATTTTTAAAATTAAACTACTTGTCGTAAGGCCGTAATATTACAGTAAGTTCTATAAGACCATGATGTATATCGCCAAAAAAAAGTTCTATGAAAATCGGCTTAAATTTTTTTTCAACAGTTAATTACAAGAAAACGGCTCGGTAGATTTTCACCTAAAACTAATCAGTGTCATTCCCAACTAATATCTTTCGAAAAGTTTTTGATTTTTTAAAATCGGTTCAGTAGGATGAGCTTAAATGTGCACGAAAAGTTTAACACTTTTTTTCAACAGTTAATTACAAGAAAACGGCTCGGTAGATTTTCACCTAAAATTAATCAGTACCATTCCCAATTAATATCTTTAGAACAGTTTTTGATTTTTTAAAATCGGTTCGGTAGGATGAGCTTAAATGTGGACGAAAAGTTTAACACTTTTTTTCCAATTGCAAAGAAACGGCTTGGCAGATCGTCACACAAAACTGACAAACGTTAGTCCTCACCGAAATACATCAAATAGCTTTTGAGAAAACGTCGATCAAAGGTCTAATTTTGACAAATGCCAAAAAAACGATACCAATTTTTGCAAACTTTGACGAATTTTTAAAGCTGAACCAGTTGTCGTAGGGCCGTAATATTTTAGTATGATACAGAAGACTATGGTATCTACCGTCAAAAAAATAATCATAAAAATCGTCGAAATTTTTTTTTAAAAAACTTTATTACAAGAAAACGGCCCGGGCGATCTCTACCAAAAACTAATCAGCACGATTCCCAACCAATATCTTTCGAACGGTTTTTGAATTTTCAAAATAGATTCAGAATTGCGGGCTAAAACGTAGACAAAAATTTTTTCACCTTTTTGTGATTTTTAAAGAAACGGCTTGGCCGGTCGTCGCACAAAATTGACAAACAATAGTCCTTATCGAGATACATCGAATGGCTTTTAAATTTTTGAAATCGGTCCAGCCGTTTTCGAGAAAACGTCGATTTACGGCAAAAAATCTGTTCACATACACGCACACACACACATACACACACACACACATACTTTTTCCAAATTTGGTCTTATTCGATTCAGAATGGCTTGAAACGTCGAGAAAACATAAAATTAGCAATTCGGATTTTTTGATGAAAACATAAACTTCTCCTTCGGGAAGTTAAAAAATGTGAAAACTTATTAGATTAGTCGACGTTGTTTATATATATTTGAATGAAACATTTATAAACAAAATCTAATTAGGCGGGCTTATTGTTAGAATGAACATATTTTATTTCAAATGCATCAATTTTTAAATAGTTTATGCTGTATTCTGCACTTTTTGCTCTGTATCTTCAAAATGACTGGACCTGCCTATTCCAAAAACTAATCAGTACGTCTCCACATCAATACGAATCGAATTTTTTTTTCGAATCATTTAAATCGGACGATTTTTTCTCTCAGAACTTGCCATTTTTTGCACTTTTTGCTCCGTATCTTCGAAACTAGACCTGCTAGAGCTGCCTTTGCCTAAAACTAAGTAACCCGTCTCCTTATCAATACGAATCGAATGTTTTTTGAATTATTCAAATTGGTTGATCATTGTTCCCGAAATCGTCGATGAAAATTTGTATCCGCACTTACACACACATACATCCATTTTTTCTAAGGTATGCCGAAAATATTCAGAAACCTTTGAATCGTAAAGATATATAAAAATCTTTATTTTCGATTTTTTTTGCGATTACTATAACTTACTCTGACTGTATGTTTGAAAATACTGACAAGATTACTTATATCATGTACCTGCTCATTGATGTTATTTAAGCTAGTGCTGTATGGCATCGTGTTTGTAACGCAAATTGCTGGTACTTCTTACACCGTAATAAAATATTTAAAGTTTGATCCTTTACAATAAAACTAGTAGTGTATGGCATCGTGCGTTAAGGGGTTAGGGGTACTCAGAGGCACGAAAAATAAAAATTTTCAGTATTTTTTTTTGTTATTAAACGATGTTTTTTTACAAAAATAGTAATGCGACGTTATTATACAATGTTTTGACTTGAAGTAACGGAAATTTCAGAAAACAAAATTATTTCTGAAGTTAAAGCTGTTTTTGCTGACCTAGTTTTAGAAAACAGTCCTGGCGGTGACAGTCATAACTTCTTGGAGATTCATCTAAAATCAATAAAATAAAAAAACTAGTTTTATAATCCTGATTAAAGCTTTTTTTTGCAAAAATTAACAAAATGGCGGCATCAGAAAATAAAAATCCTTCGATCAAGCCCGAGTTTATTATATATTCTAAAAGCTGTATAAATTTCATTAAAATCTACTAAGCGGTTTTTGAGTTACAGTTGTCACCCGTTCAAAAAACATAGTTTTGAGTAAAACTTTAAACATAGTTTAAACTGTTTAAAGTTTCACATTGGATTTATGCTCAGAAATACAAATTATTGAATTAGGGGTAAGTCCCGGCAGCTAAAGCCGGTCACTCTATTTAACACGTATTATTTAAGCGAATATAAATCTTTCCATTTCAAATACAAGTGAAAGGGGCGCGGAGGGCACGCAGGTGTAGAATCAGGCGCCAAGGCTCGTCTGTGACGCATACGGTCACGGCGGGAGCAATCCTTTGTTGCTTTAGGCGCAAAAACATGGCGTCACCTAAATATCAATGGAAGTAATTCTTGTGTATTTATGCATTTATATTCTAGTGGCATTCAAAAATAAAAGTAGTACTTGATTGGTATCCGTAAAATGATAGAATATTATTAGATATTTTAAACAATTTAGTAGGTATCACTAAATGAACGAAATTCTCTGTTCCTTAGCACCGGACAATAAGTCATCCCTTAGCGCCGAAAGTAAGCATATTGATATTTCTTGTGAGAATTGACGTAATTTATTCTAATTAATCAATTTTGTTCTGTATGAGTGCTAATGGTCACTACATACCCCCATTTTTCACATTTTCTAGTCAAAGAATGAAAATCTTATAATGAATGCTCCAGATGAGAGCATCGGTGTGGCCCAAAGGGTGGATAATTAGTGATTTTTTTTGCAATATCTAGGAATATTCGTAAAACACAAATGTGCAGACATTCCAGAATGTGGAGATGACTACATATGTGTTCAATGCTGGTTATTTTATTTTTTGTTACCAAAGTTTGATTGATAGTAATAATTATTGTTTAGCAAAGGTTGCGTTTTTTGTTAATTTAGTTTGATTTCTAACTTTGTTATCTTACATAAGTCATAATTTAATAAACATTTCGTAAAATATTTTTTGATTTATTTTTAAAAAACCTTAGTCATCTATTTCTGGGCCATATAATAGTTCATCAGTCATTGTGCAAGTTTTCAAAATTTCCATTTGCTGTTGCCTACGAAGCATTCAGGCCTCCCGAGTGTTCTCGTTGGCGCGCTGATCTGCCACTTTCATACGTACAGCATCTTGTTTTTCAGCATACCAATGGGAATTACACCCACAATTAGGTTCTAGGGTATCCATAATCTATAATAATGAATATTCAGCAGTTTGTACGATAGTAGAACTAGTATTCACGGTTTTTAGGCATATTTTTTACACTAGTTGGTTGAAGCTTTCAATTTTTTCTGATTATGGATTCAATCTTGAAAGTAAATTATCATTGCTGAGATCGTCGTAAATCGGTTTAATAGCTTTTAAAACATTAGGAGGTAAGGGAGAATAATCTTGAGTATAAATATCGAGCTCTCTACTTGCTTCAGCGCGCTGATAAAAGTCCAATAATTCAAGTAATCATCGAATCAATTTGAAATTTTCAGAAAATATTTTCAAGATATTACACTTAATGAAAATAAGAAAAAATAAAAATCGATTTTTCAAAAATTCTAAGTACCCCTAACCCCTTAAGGCAAATCACCGTAATAAAATATTCGAGGAATCTCAAATGTTTTCAAATAGATTATTATAAATTCTGTAATTTTCATTATTCATATTTTATAGACAAAATATAAAAGCATATAAATTGGTCGAGGACGATTATATAAATTTACATGAAAAGTAAATAAACAAAATTAATGATCTTTTTGAAGTAGAGGTAAAAGTAGTGGTGTATAGCATCGTACCTTAAGGAAAATTCCTGGTACTTCCTGTACCGTAACAAATAAAATAGATTATTATAAATTCTGTAATATCCTCTAATATTTATAAGAATTATATAAACTGAATTACAAAGTTAAAAATTTTCAATTAAAATTTAATTGAAGTTCTATAGCTTCAATCAGAATTAAAATTGAAACCTGAATTATTTTCGATATGCAAAAAAAAAAAAAAATCGAAAAAAAATGAAATAATTTTTTTACGAAAGCTATCGTTTTGTCAACACAAGCAAACAGTTTTTTGAATTATTCAAATCGGATGCTTATTTCTCTCAGAAACTGCCAATTTTTGTACATTTAGCTCGGTATTTCCAAAATGGCTGGACCTGCCCAACAACTAATCACCTTTTTTCCCAATCATCACAAATGGAATGTTTTTTAAATCGGATACTCCGTTCTCTTAAATACTTGATTTATATTTTCTGCACTGCACTGCACTTTCTCAGGTATGCCAAAATGTTCACATACCTTCAAATTTGGAGAAATGCAAAAATTTTCATTTTAGATTTTTGGCCCATTACTACAACTACCCTACGGGAAGTTAATGAAGGATCTTCATATTTCTAGGATGTTCGGATATTCCTCAGTCTTCGCCAAAATCTAATCACCACTTCTCCACGCCATTACGAATTGTTTTTTTTGCATCATTCAAATCGGATGCCCCGTTCTCTCGAACAATTTATATTTTCTGCACTCTTTACTCCGTATCTCCGTAACGGCCTGTCATTGCCAAAAACCAATCAGCACGTTCTCCTATTAGTAGGAATCGAATATTTTCGAATATTTCAAATTGGTTGAACTATGCGCTCGAAATCGTAGACAAAAATTTGTGTCCACTCTTTGAAAGAGTAAAGATATGCAAAAACTTTCAATCTTGAGTTTTGGACGATTGCATTAATTTACCCCACAATAAGTTAATAATAAATAATATTCGGTAGTACTGCCCTAGGGTCTGTGAGCTGAGTTAAACTTCAACTTGATTCAGCAAAAATAGTGAGATATTTTCGATTGCTATTTCACACCGCAGTGACCCAAATGAGCTGTTTTCGATTAGAAACATATTTAACGTTTCATAAGGTAAGTTATTGTAATGGTTTCTGGACATTTTGGCATACCTCTGACAAAATTTTGGTGCGTGTTTGTATGTATGTATGGATAGAATACTTCGTTTACGTTACGTTGTTCCACTCAATGACGGTCTCGACGAAGACCGAAACGTATGGTTAAATAAAACTTTTTTACAACTGCTTTAGTTTTTTTTACTTGGTGTTACTGCCTGAATCATAATATGTCATCAATATATATATATATATATATATATATATATATATATATATATATCAATATATATATATATATATATATATATATATATATATCAATATATATATATATATATATATATATATATATATATATATATATATATATATATATATAATAAATTCTTCTGTAACAATGTAAGTTTCATTAATCCTCCTAAACTATAATTCGGATTTTCATGAATCTTCCTGAAGTTTGTTCGGGAAATTTTCTAGAATGTTTTGATTCATAGAAATATAGTTTGATTGTAGAAATAAATGGAAAAAAGTACAAAAAACCGCTTATCATTGTTTGACCTTTAAAATTTTTAAGGCATGGTTTGACATTAAAAACAAATGACAACTGTCATTTGCCAAACATTTTTATTCACTTATAGGCTAAGGCAATATTAAAACATAATAAATTCATGATTAAAATAAAGAAAATGTAATATCCACATTATTATTGTCGAAAAACAGCTGAGATGTGCCATAATTAAAATAATATAAGATGCAAATAATATAACATGCGTCTAACAGTCTGCGCATGCGACTGACGCGCACGGCGAATCGTGTTCTCAACGCACTTACGTACGTACGAATTCGTGCAAAGGAGACGAGCCATAAGTGATTGCGCTCAAAAATATTCAATTTGCGGGCGTTTTGCCTTACTATACTAAGTCACAATACAAAAAAAATTACTTATTCAAAAAAACATTTAGAAGTTTCATTGTGTCAAAATTTCATGTGGTTGGCATTTTGTACGGAATATTTAC
Organism: Ctenocephalides felis; assembly: GCF_003426905.1. NCBI lineage: Eukaryota > Metazoa > Arthropoda > Insecta > Siphonaptera > Pulicidae > Ctenocephalides > Ctenocephalides felis. The sequence goes on from NW_020537758.1 coordinate 58,661,305, forward strand.
TCAATGGAGCGCTTTGCGTCTTCACTTTTTTTTACTGTTTTCCAATTTGTTTGGAATTTTGGAATTAGGTTCATCTTACTCTCAAGTTCAAAAGTGAAAACAATTTAGACTCCTTTACACTACCTGGGGGGATGCCATTTCTTTTCAGTGGTGTAATAACATTGGGTGTGGATAAAAGAACTAATTATAAGAGAAAAATGTTTAATAATGTTTTTCAAAAAAGCAAATACTTTTCAAGTTACTGGCTACTGAAAATTTGTTTCTTTTTTGCGTTTTTCATCGTTTTTTGTTAATATCTTCAAAAATATACATTTTAACAAAAATTATGTAATGAACAAAATTATATCAATAAAAATCCTAATAAATAGCTATTTTACAGCATTATTACAAATTAACAATATTAAGTTAATTATGAACATGGGTTTTTATAGTTCTCCAAATAAGCTTTAAAAGAAGTACTACTGCGTGTAAAATGAGTGAGCGATCATGCAATTAAAAGACGCCATTTCCACCAAAATTAAAAATAATCGTTTTCCATCTAGAATTAACTTCGTTTGAGAGATTTTGATGGATTCTAGAAAATACCATAACATTAGTACAAACGATTTTCAAAAAACTCATAATTTCATAAAAAAATCCATTAAAAAAAAACAATTTCTCATTATAATATCTCTGAAAGAATACGTATAAAAGCATATATATGAAAATTCAAGGTATTTCTCAGACTAATTATTGCTTTTAATTATTTTTTTGTTACACAAATATTGATAGAGTTCTAATTGTTTAAAGAGTGCGCGGCTGTCCAACCGGAGTGTCTTTCGAGCCTTTTAACCCTTCGCCGTTTCAAAATAAGAGAAGTTACGGTAAAATTTATAATAGAGAAAGTTGTAGCTCATTTAATCACCTTTAAAATAGTATATTACAAGTTATAATAAAATCAGAAATAAAAGAGTTATAATCCAATTAATGCGGTGGGTGGTGACGAAATGCAAATTGTTTTCACTTCTGAACTTTAGATTAAGATTAGCTGGGCATACGCTTTTTTCCTCTTCATTTACAGCAATAATTTTGTTGATAGTAGGTTGAATAGAGCACATGTGAACAAAACTTGACAAATTAATTCACTTCAAATATGAACTTAAGTAATAATGTATATTGAATTATTAGTGTGAAAAATGCAATTTAGATATTACAATATTAAAAGCAAGTTAAAATATGGTATGAAATTATAAAAATTGTTGGCAACATTATTGAAGCAATTATTTTGGGTAGAAAAATCGAAGGTGATATTGTACCTTGACCGCATGTTATATATTAATTCTTTCTGAATTTGTTATATTTTTTAAAAGATTTCAATTTTCAACATGTGTATCTATGCTATGACAATAAATACATCACATTTTTGTGTAATAAATTTGGAAAATCAATGTTTTAGCCGTGATTAAATAAAAAATCATTCATTTAAACGTCCACATCTACAGGTATGTCTAAAAATATTGTATGTACCCTTAAATTCAATAAAATAAATTGAGCTATTGGAAAAAAATTTGTTCTATAAATCGCAGTGTATAATTTTTAATATATAATTTTATTGAACATATTTTAATATTTGTCAAAGGGATAATTAAAGTGTTAACTGTGGAAATTGAGAATAATCATTTTATTTGAAACAGTACTACATTTAACATCACTCGTATATTGGTGTAAATAGTAACTCGAAGAACAATAATGATTATTTTTAACTGAACGGTATAAATATTAGTATAGGATAATATAAAAACGTAAAAGTGGGTACAGGACAACGTCTGTCGGGTCATCTAGTATATATATATATATATATGTATATATATGTATATATATATATATATATATATATATATATATATATATATATATATATGGCGTCTCCCTACACCTAGCGGCGAGAGTAACAACCAGAAACGCCAATACCAACTTCATAGACACGTTGCGTGTGAAGAACGTCGCAAACTGTCAAGTTGGCGACGGCGCATCGTGCAACACTTGCGTGGGCTCGAGGGATGCGAAAAATGCAATCTCACCCTTTTGTGCATCAACCCTTGGAAGAGTGAAGACATAAACCTAACCTAAATATATTTTATCAGTGAAATACTTTATACTCATTTTGTTATTATAAATTAAACTTATATACACGTTATTCAGTTCTTTTAATTATAAATATAAATAATATATAGACACAACATCTATATAATTGGTGACCGCGACTGAGAAAACACGTGGCTGAATTCTGATCTGATACTACAAGCGAGGTATACTATATCATTAATATGTCTTCACCCGCAAACACTGAAGCCTCACAAGATCTAAATCGATCGCTCATCGATTTTGACGAAACTCAAGTTCGCACGCCATGTGCGAGTAACTCCAAACAAGAGAACGATGATTTAAAAACGGAACAAATTTACAACGTGGGCAGGCATTCGATAACCCCGTTCATGGAAGATTCTCTTGATATATGGTTCATGTTGATTGAGGCAGAGTTTCTTGGAGATAGGATCAAATCCGACGATACGAAGTACACGGCGGTGGTATTGCGTGCTCTGGACAGGTCCACTTTACATCTGGTAAGCGATGTGTTGCGAAGTCCGCCAACCGAAAATAAATACAACACGTTGAAGAGCATAATCCTAGACCGAGTATCCGAGTCGAGGTCAAAGCAAGTAGACAAATTGTTAACAAACGTTGTCCTAGGTGACAAAAAGCCATCCCAGCTACTACGGGAAATGATTGACCTGGCTCGGAGTGAAATATCGGAGGATATCATCCATAAACTTTGGTTGGACAGACTCCCACAACACATCGGCCTCTACTGCTTGTATCGAAAAACATTGGG
>NW_020537758.1:58664276-58695145 GCF_003426905.1 Ctenocephalides felis
ATGTTTCTGTGTGTGTTTGTGTGTCCACATTTTTGGGCGCACGAATCAACCGATTTGAATGATTCAAAAAACATTCGATGCCTATTGATAGAGAGATGTGCTGATTCGTTTTTGGCAAAGCCAGGTCCAGTCGTGACGGAGATAAAGAGGAAATAGTGTAGACTGTAGAAAATAGGAATTTAGTTTTTGAGAGAACGGAACATCCAATTTGATTGATCTAAAAACATTCAACTAGTGATGATTGGGAGAAATGGCTATTAGTTTTGGCAAAGGCAGGCCCAGTTTTTTCGAAGATACAGAGCTACATATACAAAAAATGACAGTTTTTGAGAGAAATAAGCCTCCGAATTGAATGATTCAAAAAACTTTCTGCTTTCTGCTGACAAAACAATTGCTTTTGGAAAAAAAATGCATTTCATTTTTTTTGTATATCGAATATAATTCAGATCTCAATTTTAATTCTGGCTGAAGTTTTAAAGCTCACTTATATACTTTGAATAAATATTTTGACTTTGTGATTCAGTTTATATAATTCTTAAATCTATAATCTATAAATATCTATAAATATTAGACAGTGTTACAGTATTTATAATAATCTATTTGAAAACATTCAGTATTCCTCGAACATTTCGTTATGGTACGGGAAGTTCCAGCAATTTGTCTTAAGGCACGATGCCAAACACCACTAGTTACATATCATTTTTTTGACTCACAATCAAATAGAATTACTAGTATAATATTGATAGATAGGTAGACATGAGGCGGATATACATGAAATAGGCATCTAAATGAACCGGTCTATTTTATATCTTATTAAACTGGTCTACTGAATATATATAATATATATATCAAAAAAATATTGAATAAATCGATGAATTACACTTACCGGGAACTTCATGCAACATGCCACAACAAAAAATGCCACTTACAGTTAGATAATGTATGCAATACTATACCTAAATTCCGTCAGAATCATATAAATCTTATCCTCGCATTGAGCTCAAACTTTGCTGGAATATTGATTGACCCTGTGTCCAAAATCAGAGCCCAATCTGTTGCGATATTTAACGTAAATGTTGGTTCTAAACGATTTAAATTATCCATTTTCGACAAAATTTGCATATTTTCCGAAATCGCTGGTTAATCTTGAGCACAATAAACTGTATACTTTAACAAATAAAAACGTTCTTGTACTTTGAAATATATAAACTAAAAACAAAAATTATATCACTCATTGTCATTCAAACAGCAATGTGAAGAGGTCGTCATCTCAGGTAGACTAAAAAGAACTGACCTAGACTGACCTCAAATCCCATATAAAGCATGGGCCGAGGAATTTTTTGAAAAGAAAGAGACAGGTATCATGGAATAGAAAGGAATAGTTCTGTTGGCATCAGGGCCGGATTTAGAAATTTGGCGCCCCGGGGCACTGACAAAAATGCCGCCCCATCCCTGAAATTTTACGAACTTTGGAACTTTTTTTAAAGCAATCGCGCTGCTTTAGCTGCGAGGGACAAAAATATAGAAGCGCGTAAGCGCCGCGTCGCAGTCTAACGGATAAACAATGTTACAAAACTTATATAAATGTAAACAAAATTTATACTTATTATTTTAATATCTTTAAAATATCTGATAATTTAATGTGCATATGTCTTATGATCACTTTTGTCCGCCAAATGTTTCTTTTTCAATTTTTTTTATTGGATCATCGAAACCGCTAAACCTGCCCCCCACAAATTTAAGCAGTTATTTATTCTGTAAATTTTTTTGAATGTTTATTCGACGCTTTTTTCTCAAAACTTTGCAAAAAGTTTATAATTTTCGAAAAATTTCAAATACAAAAAATGTATTTTAGAAGTTTTTTTTCATTTTTCAATAAAATTTAAAGCTCTTTATGAAATGTAATTTCAGTACGGGATGTTTCAGTAATTTGTCTTAATGCACAATGCCATGAGTCACTAGTTTAAATTTTTTTCGACGCTATAAGCTTGGAAGTGCACAAATTCGTCATTTTAAGAGGGCTCGAGAACTGTAGTAAATATTTTTCTTAAACTTTCAGCTTGTTTACGGATCTTTATATTAGCCAAATTGCCAAATTTAATAACTTATGAACCATTTGATAATTTACGTTCGGAGGGAGGCAAGGCAAAATAATAAATTTTAAATAATCGGTTATTTCAACCCAAATTTTGCATTGCAATCGTATTATGTTTTGTTGTTATATTTCTTGAAATATAAAAATGTTGTTAAAAAAATTTGATTATATTGTATAGAATTTTTTTCTCACTATCCAAATTTTGCCGCCCCCAAAAATTTGCCGCCCTGGGCAGTAGCCCCGATTGCCCCTACTGTAAATCCAGCACTGGTTGGAATATTGCAAATCCGAGATGGCGACTATATTAAAAACGTTACATGTAATATATCCATCAGATGTCGCCAACATCTTTATTAACAACTATTATTCGAATGGAAGACATATTTTATACCTTCTGGTTTTGATTATTATATATTTATTGTTAGCAATCTCTGCTTAATGTTAATGCTCTTGTAAAACAGATTGCAGAATAATTATTAAATAATAAAAAGACATATTTCATAATAATAGCTTACATAATCAAAAAATAATAATTAAACTAGTGGGGTGCATGGCCGTAATTAAACATTCAAAGAATTAAAATAATCAATCATCAAAAAAGTCTATGAATAAATATTATAACAAATGACAAAAAATGTGAAAACTTTTTAGATTAGACGACGTTGTTTTATATATGTTTGAATGAAATATATAAATAAACAAAATCAAATTAAGTGGACTTATTGTTAGAATGAACATATTTTAATTCAAATGCACCAATTATTTCATTGGCGAAATAAATGCACTGCGTGGATTTTAAATAGTTAATGCAGTATCAACCATACAAACATAAAAAAATTAGAAAATAATTTACAGACGTGGGATTCGAACCCGATCAGTTCTGACTTTCTTATCTACTAATGCGAAATGACGCGTTAACCAACTGAGCTATAACGAAATGCTTCTCGGGCACAACACTATGATCGGATGTCTAGGATCTAATCGGAATTTCTGCATTTTTTGCTTTGTATCTTCGAAACGGCTAGACCTGCCTATATCAAAAACTAAACAGTACGTCTCCACATCAATACGAATCAAATGTTTTTTGAATCACTCAAATCGGCCAATTTGTTTTCTCAGAACTTGCCATTTTTGCACTTTTTGCTCGTATTATTGAAACGGCTAGACCTGCCTTCGCCAAAAACTAATTAACACGTCTCCTTATCAATACGAATTGAATGTTTTTTGAATTATTCAAGTCGGTGCTCCCGAAATCGTCGACAAAAATTTGTATCCACACACACGCACATACACACACATACATATACACACGTATACATCCATTTTTTCTATGGTATTCCAAAACTTACTTTGAAACGTAAGATATATAAAAAATTTCATTTTCGATTTTTTGGAATTACTATAACTTACCCTACAGGAAGTTAAAAATATTCATTGAGGGCGTCGTCAATATTCATTAATAAAAACTATTTAGAATGACGTACAAATCTTATCGAGTTACAGACATATTTTATAATAATAGCTTACAAAATCGAAAAATAAAAATTAAATGATAGTAATCTTTGTGATTTCAGGAAATTTGAAAAATAGAAAAATTAATGTACTTTTTATTATAATTTTTATATGTTCAAAATATAATTTATATTTTACATATTTTTATGCTATTCAAAATTGATTGAATACTTTGATGATAATTGTGCGTCACAAATTAAAACTCTAATAGCATTACTCATTCGCTATAAATATTTGTTGAATTATTTACATTAATAAAATGCAATACTTTCATACAGAAAGCAGATATAGTCTAAAGTTAGCGAATAGTATTTATTCTTGCAATTATTCATCTTATTTATCAAATTTGATGTTTGGAGGAATATTCAAATATAGCAAAATTATTTCCAAAATAAATCTAGTTCTTCAATATGATATTTTTTTAATTTATCAATAAATATGTTTGCTTCAAATAATAATTTATGATAACTTTTACACTTCTGCTAGTGTGAAGAGTTATTTTTATGTAGTTGCTTCCTCACAAGGAGTTCCTGAAATTGCATCTTTGACTTTTACTTTCAGTATGCGATAGTTGATTTCATTAGGATCCAGTTTTTTATATAAAAATTGCGGCATTTTGTTTGAAAGTATCCACACATTTTTCTCAGAATCAATCTGCGAAAATTTTTCTCGTATAGGTTTTTTAAAAATTAAATTATAAGCATATTTATAAGTAATTAAATATTATAAAACCTTATACTAAGAGACCGTTTCTGCCGTAAAACAAATCAATGTTATGGCAAAGCTATGTTACGTGTTTCCATATAAAATGATACTAAAAACTGTCAAAATGTTATTTATTTGCTGTGAGATCAGGCTTTTTACATATAAAATGCAACTTCACTCAAATGATATTATGCCATGTCACAAAAATACAGTTATAGTCTAGATTGTTTTCTATCTAAGACGCCTGACTGCACGGCAATCACATAGCATTTAGACAGTATTTAGTACCATTTTGTATGAGAATCGCTACGTAACATAGCCTTGCCATAACATTGGTCTATTTTAAGGCAGAATCGGCCCTTAAATTTCCGATAACTTATAATCAATATTTCAAAAGTATGAATATTAAAAAAAAATAGCATAATCAATTAATGAATTAATTCCATATACGATATTTCATGTTACATGAAATATACCAGTAATTGAATTGCTTGTTCAAAAAAATAAATTTTCAAGGAGTTTTTTACTGGTCATAATCTTAAAAAAAAATCAGTTAAGAAAAGTTTCTTTGTTGCCGTAAATTGTTTTGTTTTTCCCATAACTTCTTGCGGATAGTTAAGTAACTAGAAAAAATTTAAATAAACGGAAAAAGATTACTGCATAATTTGTAATCCAAAGTAATGTTTATTATAAAAAACTATTGATTAGAACTGGAATAAATTAATATTATTAAAAACAATAAAATCTTAGTGCAATATAATTTAGCTAATAGCTAACTAAATACTTACAAATATCTCATCTGGAAATATTAACTTTTCTACATCGTAATCAACAAGACCTAAATTTGAAACAATATATGGTTTTGCAGAATTCCAGCATGTGATACTGTATTTATTTATCTGTGAACATATAATTTTATTAATTTAAGTTGGATAAATTTTAAAGCACAGTTGGTGATAAAGAATCTTGATATACGAGTTATTATAACTATGGTTTACCATATAATCTTCAAAATAAGAATAGCATTTCAATACTTACTTCGGCATAAAATACTACACCAGATTCTTCATCCATGTAGCTTGAGGTACATTCAGCATTTGGTCCTCTATCACCAATAAGCTAAAACATTTAAGAAATTTTTTACATTCATAATGACAATTCATAATTTTAATTCAAAGTTTTTATCATATTTTCATAACACTTGATTTGAACCATAATATTTTAATTTCAAATAGAATACTATGGCAATATTTTATATACATATAGATTATGTAAATCTAATTAACTTATAATTTGGTAAGCTAATAAAATAAATATAAATTGTAAATCTATTTATATAATTAAAATATTTTCATAAATATTGACAAATGACATTTGACGATTTTCATGTCAACATTTATTCAAATTTATAAACATTGACTTTTAATTAGATTTAAAACTATAAATTGTGATTTTGAATATAGCATTTCATCTAATTTCGATATAAATGCTGGGTATATCTATATATGTATATGTATAGATATACTTTTATTGTATTGTGAATTAAATTTTTTGAACTGTCAAATTTTCTTTTCAAAAATCATAAATCTTTTTTTCTCGAGTTTTCCATAAATTTTGACATTTGTCATTTTAGTGTTTTGTTTTTTTTCTGGCTATTTTATGTCAAAATTTTTAGAAATTTATAAAAATTACATATTTATATTTTAAATTTACTTTTCAAAATTTCCTATAACCTAAGTTGGATATATAGGCACACGTTGAGCCAATAAAATTTAAAATCGGTCCAGTAGTTTGGGCGTCCATCGCGAACCAACATCGTGACACGAGATTTATATATATATAGATATATATATATATATATATATATATATATATATATATATATATATTGAAATATGTGAGTTTGGTGTTGATATATATTTTGATGAGTTATTTAGAATCGGGCAGTAACACCAAGTAAAAAAACTAAAGTAGTTTTGAAATACTTTATTTATCCATACATTTCGGTCTTCATCGAGACCATCATTCAATGGAAAAACTAAAAGATTTTATATTATGTAGGAGGAAAATAATATAAAGTTATAGAACTTATATATAAATACTAACAGAAATTAATTATACAAAATACACTATACTACACTAACTGTTCCAGTTATTAATAGCTTGGTTTATCACAGTGTAATAGTGTAGTGTATTTTGTATAATTAATTTCTGTAAGTATTTATATATATATATATATATATATATATATATAAGTTCTATAACTTTATATTATTTTCCTCCTACATCATATAAAATCTTTTAGTTTTTTTACTTGGTGTTACTTGGTGTTACTTGGTTTACTTGGTGTCCGATTCTAAATAACTCATCAATATATATATATATATATATATATATATATATATATATATATGTGTGTGTGTGTGTGTGTAAATACCTTAAATTCGTGGAATGCATCGAAACTGTTCGCATATGAAGCATTTGAAAGAACCCTCGTAGAAACTTTAAATTGCTTGCTACTAGCACCAGGTTGGAAATAAGCAGTACGGAATCTACAACAAAGTTCAATTTTTTTTAGTAAAAATGTTGTGTATTTGACATATTGATTGTGAAATTTGTAAAAATTAAAATAGTATGAATTAGAAATGTATTTCTCTCAATGCAAATAATTTTTTTTTTATTTTTCTCCAATAATAATATTATACTAGAAAAATATTATATATATTATTTCTAATTATAAGTACATTACTAATTACAAATTGATTTCAATCATTTAATTTGTAAGAATTTAACACCTAGTAATTAGATCTTATTCTGTTAGTCAAAATATATGTGATAGAAAAAAAATATCTTGAATTTTTCTTTTATGTTATAGCTTATAGAAAATGAACAGTTCTATGGATTCATCATGAGGTATAAGTCATCGCTTATCCATATTTGATTTTTACAATTTTTATCTTAAGGAAGTTGAAAGTTGAGCGAGCAGACTTTTTGCGATAAAACCTATAATGTCTAATAATTGTCAATTACTAACCCATCATCCTGGACTTTAGACAAAGCAACTCCAAAGACTCCATCAGGCCAGAAAAACTGAACACCACCCACATCGTATTGTCCTGACAAAGGATCGCTGTGGAAATAGTTGTGTTCAATTCGCCAGGATTCATCTGCGTCAAATGAGTATACTACGAGCCCATAGCCATTTGGATCAGAAATATAAGCGATGGTGTCATTGCAACTACGTGGGTCCAGTACCTAAATGTGAAATCGTACTAAATAAATTGAATGAGTAATGGATAATTTTATTGAAGTAAAACTTCTTTAGGCGCGACTAGGGTGTAAATCCGTGCAAATGCAACGGTGCGTTACGGCAGATAAGATAAAATAAGAGTCGAGTGCCATTCGTCATTCGTTCTCTATGATATCATTTCTATAAGGGTCGATTGTGATTAGTCGTCGTGTATGTGAATAGAGATCTGTCGTTGAATGCGTACCGGCATCAACGTTGTATGCGTACCGATACCAACAAGAAAATCGGCATAGATAAATAGGCATTTTAAAGTTACATTGTAGTACTAATATTGATTTAATGAAAAATGCCTGAATCAGAAGAATATTTTACCCCGTTCCCAAACATTTGTGCCGTGTACTAAACTTAAATTTATTGAATAGAAATTATTTCTATATTATTCGTAATTTCTATAAATCTTTGAAGTTATTAAAATGGAAAATAATTTTTAGACAGATATTACAGCTGTTCAAAGAATGAGATTATATCGCCCGCAAAAAGTAAAAAAATACAAGCAGTCATTGAATGTACGTTAATTTTAATTACATGAAGTTCTTCAAACATAATTACATGATAAGTGAAGTTGCGAAAACAATATTTGTTTAGGCGTTGTTTAACATAATACACTGTGTTATACGAATATTATAGAATTTACTAATCAGCAATTACTTCATTTCTCTAATGAAGGTTCATTTCTAAATGCTAATTACAATGACAAATCGATCATGTCATATTAGAACTATGACTTTACATTATTGTTTTTAAATATTATACAAATTTTTAACGCTATTATGAATATATAATTAATAATTTAGCATTATATAAATGTGTATGATGGTTGACACTAATAAATGTGTGCATCATGAGTGTTACCATATTACTAATAAACATTAATTAAAATTCCTATATAAAGTATTTATATTTACTTAAACGCCATCTTGTACAGCAGCAAATACGTTTTACTTCAATCGCGTGTGAATCTCACGAACACTCTTTTTTTTCAAAAATTAAGCCTTGGAAGAAACACATGCTTGCAATTTTACGTGTGTGATTTAAGTCTTATGTACATAACATAAATATGACTCAGGTACAAAACATAATTATTTTATCTCAAGCTTTTATGTATGTGATGATTAGAATAACATGGTTTTTAGTCAATATATATTTTTTGACTTTTGAAATAGTTGTAAGTGGTGTTTTGCCTTGTAAATTATAGAATAAATCAATGATAATTTGCTCTGTATATATCTGTCTAACTCTGTGTCTGTCTAACTTTCTACATGTCTACTGGTTTACCTTCTTGACTATCTACCCCTATATTTTCCATCTATTTACCTGTCCACCTATTTACCAGCTATTTGCATACCAGTCATTAATTGATTTAGCGCGATGAAAAAAGTAAATGAATTGATTGTTTGTCGTAAAGTAAATTACTGATTAAGCGCGATAAAAAAGTGAATGAATTGATTATTTGTCGAAAGAAACTTTCAACAGTTTATTCTATGTCGTACTTTTAACTAGTTAATTTTTTTCGTGTAGCTCAAAATTTTTTAGCTTTATTATACTCGTTTTTATGAATAGTCAATTTTAAGAAGAATAAATAAAAGTACGAGTATTTTATTTTTAAACGAATCTATCAACTATCATCTGTTGCAGATAAGTAAACAGGTAGATAGGTGTACATGTAGATTGGCTGCTTCTAATAAATATAATAGATTATGATTGCAATATTTTTAAAGTAAGGGAGGTAGAGAAGTAGGCAGATAGGCAGGTAGATGGGCACACTGGTAAAGATGTAAATAGGTAGATTATAGGAGAACAAGTAGATAGGTAGAGAGGTTGACAGGTAGATAGGTAAACCGGTATACAGGTAAAATGTAGGCAAATAGATCCTGAAACAGGTGAACAAGTAGACAGGTAGCAATTAGATAGGTAAACATGTAGATAGGTAGATAATCAAAGGTAGAAAGATAAGCAAGAAGACAGATGTGCAGGAAAAAATATAGACGGATAGACTAGTATGAAGGTATTATATATGCAAATATGTAAGATACATGAATGAATTTACATACTTTGATCATAGAAACTATTTATAAGCAACTAAATTTTAGGTATATATAATAACTTACCATATGAGCGAAGAACGAATTGTCGTTGAAATCCGAATCTTTAAATGTGTATCGTCTGATGAGTTTGTCGGTATTCAGATCGTAAATTAACAAAGCTGGTTTGGCTAGCTTGATCGGTTGTTCTGCGTTCAAAAAATTCAAAAAATAATATTGAAACATGTTTATTCAAATGTTACGATATATATATTTGGCAATGGAATATTTTTGCATTTTTATGCTTTCGTCTATACTTTCATTAGAACATAAAAACGTCCACGTAAATCAAATTTAGTATCACTTTTGGTGCAATTATTGATGTTAATATAATTTATTGCTGAATTTAATTTTTATTAGGTTACTCGTCATAATGCATTAGATATATTTATTCTTGACCTATTATGTAAATTACCTTGTTTTAATCGCATCGTCTCAATAAGATTTATTTATGAATTTATAGGCAAGGACGTCTCAAACATTTCATGCTTCTAGACAAACACCATGCACTTGAACTATTTTGTGTGGCATATAACAATAATTATTTTTCTATCTAAAGTAAATTATCTACCTATGAATTATGAAAAGCCTCACCAATTATGTCAATAGATCCAGCGTCTAATACCCAAAGTCTATCACATTCGTCAACCCTAATTCTGAATACAGAAAGTAAATTTTCATCTTCGTATAACTTTTTATCACAGCATTTATAATCTTTAGGAATTTCAGGTAGAGTGTTATACTTCAGATTTGGATATGGTATCAACTCTGGAGTTTTGGTTTTCCCAATGGTTTCATTAAGTGGTATATAGGCCAATGTGGAGGCTACTCCACTTTTCCATCTGGATAATAAATAGAAAGATTATTAAATATATAAAATTCTAATTTTAATTATTAAAATTACATTATAATTAAGAATAATTAATTATCAAAGATATAAAAATAAAAATAGAAAATTGCAATCAAATGCTATATTTTTTCTATATTTTCAACTTCAAAAATATTTAATTTGAATTTAGTACAGGTAACAGTTATCTGCAAGTATGTATATTTTAACAAATATTCATCTTCTTCGAATTCTTTCGAATATATGGATATTTTCATATTATAGTCCAAACATATTGCATCATATAAAATATAAATTAGTTTATAATATTATTATCATGAAAAATTATATTATTGAATGCCGCAGAATAATCAAGTTTATTAAATCTATTTTATTTTTTAATAATATTTTTAATTTTCTGTAGGGCAAGTTATAGTAATCGCAAGAAAATCGAAAATGAAAATTTTTATATATCTTTACGATTCAAAGGTTTCTGAGTATTTTGGCATACCTTAGAAAAAATGGATGTATGTGTGTGTATGTGTGTGTATGCGTGTGTGTGTGCGGATACAAATTTTCGTCGACGATTTCGGGAACACCGATCAACCGATTTGAATAATTTAAAAAGCATTCGATTCGTATTGATAAGGAGACGTGTTGATTAGTTTTGTCAAAAGCAGGTCTAGCCGTTTCGAAGATATGGAACAAAAAGTGCCAAAAATGGTAACTCAGTTTTTATGAGAACAGAACGTCCGATCTTAATAATTCAGAAAACATTTTACTTGTATTGACAAAATAAAGAATTGATCAAATTTTCATAAAGGCAGGTTTCGGAGATCTATTAAAAAAAGTAAAAAAAAGCCTATGAGTTCCGTACCAATGTTCATCCGTTAGACGGCGACGCGGCGCTTACTCGCTTTGACATTTTGTCTCTACGCAGTTAAAGCAGTACGATTGCTTTGAAAAAAAGTTCAGAATTTCCAAAATTTGTCAAAATAAAGAAAACATTTTTTTAAATATTTTTTTTTAATGCTTTTATTGCACAAATTTTAATTTTTTTATCTTTAGTATATTTACAATATTTTTCCACTTACTATCATATCTAATTCTAATTTTAATTTAAAGGTACCTCTATTAGAAGTAAATATTTATGTTATTGTTTCAAACGGTAAAATGAAAAACATTCATACATTTTTTTCCAAAACTATTGTAAATATTTCATGTTATATAAAAATTCATATATAAATAATAGAATTTTTTTTATGAATAGTATTTAATAAAGGTTCATTATTACAAACTCAACAAAACACTTACCTGGGAATTGTGAGAAATAACTTATCTTGCCACCTGGCCATTCCCAAGATAAGATTATTTTCCTTGATGTATGTACCATTTTTAATATATTCTTCTTTTATTTCATTAGAAGGCCACACAAAATCTACGTCTTTCCAAGCATAGATTTCTTCGAATTTTCCTGCGTATACCAACGCGATATTTAAAATAAAAAACAACGGTATCCACATTGTAAAAATTTCCCAATGATTTCCTTTGAAATGATCGGTGCTGTAGTTTACGCACGAATGACTCTAGCTAAATTACGTATTTGCTAATTATATATTTGTGACCTGTAATTACATGTTAATTTCTGCAAAGAAAACAAGTTAAAGATAACTATTGTTGTGATATATCAGTTATAGTTAATTCTTGAAAATGAAAATCAATTACATTATGCAATGATTGCCGAGTTTAATCAGATGATAAATGTAAGATAAACGATACGCACAAAAAGAAGAGTTTTTTGAAGTTTTATATAATTAATATAAATTAATATTAAATTAATATATTAATTAATATTGTTTAGGACAATAAACTGTTACTTAGGGTACCGTACCAATATGCACAAAAAATTATTTCCTAATTTAGTAAAAAAAAAATCATTTCTCAAATTTTCGTGATTTTTCAAAATTTCAATTTTCCCAAAATTTTCGAAACTTTGTTTGTTCCTTATTTTGATAATATAGTTTTTTTGAAATATGAGATTGCATTATGATGCATTCATTTATATGCTTATTTATGTTTCAGTACCTTTCGTTCCCGATTTTATATGATTATATATTTTATCTTTAAAATGCAAATTATAATAGTTACAGCATTAATATAAATCTATTTTCAAATATAAAAACAATTGCTATTGAACATTGATCAATTTACATTGATTATTCTTTTTATTTTTTTATTGTTTAATTATTGCACGGGAATTTTTGAAGCCATTCTGAATCGAATGAGACCAAATTTGGAAAAAGCATGTATGTGTGTGTGGTGTGTATTTGTATGTGAACAGATTTTTTGCCTTAAATCGACGTTTTCTTAATTTAAAAAATTTAAAAGCCATTCGATGTATATCGTTGAGGATTAGAGTTTTCGCGATGATCAGTCAAGCCGTTTCTTTGTAAATCGCAGAAAAGTGAAAAATTTTTTGTCCACGCCATTCTCAATCATTTTGAAAATTCATAAACTGTTCGGAAGATAATGGTTGGGAATCGTGCTGATTAGTTTTTGGTAAAGATCGACCGGGCCGTTTTCTTGTAATAAAGTGATGATTTTTTCTGACGGTAGATACCATAGTCTTATATAAATATTACGGCCCTACGACAAGTCGTTTAATTTTTAAAATTTTTCAAAGTTTGCAAAAACTAATATCGATTTTTTGGCATTTGTCAAAATAAGACCTTTCATCGACGTTTTCTCAAAAACGCCTGAACCGATTTCAGAAATTTAAAAGCCATTTGATGTATTTCAATGAGGACTATAGGTTGCAAGTTTTGTGCGTTGGTCTGCCAAGCCGTTTCTTTGTATTTTGGAAGAAAGTGTTAAACTTTTCGTCCACATTTAAGCTCATACTACCGAATCGATTTTAAAAAATCAAAAACTGTTCGAAAGATATTAGTTATGAATGATACTGATTTGTTTTGGGTGAAAATCTACCAAGCCGTTTTCTTGTAATTAACTGTTGAAAAAAAAATAAAAGCCGATTTCTATAAAACTTTTTTAGGCGATATATATATCATGATCTTATAGAACTTACTAAAATATTACGGTCTTACGACAAGTAGTTTAATTTTAAAAATTCATCAAAGTTGGACAAAATGAGTAGTTTTTTTGACGTTTGTTAAAATTAAAATTTGACGATTTACTTGGTATAATTATAACTTTTTAAATTCTAAATTACATTATCGAAAAAACATATAGATCATCTGTCTTGATGATGAAAACGTAAAAAAATTGTAAAGACCACATATTTATGTCATATTAACTTCCCCTAGGGCAGGTTTTAGTAATCGTCCATAAATCGAAAATGAAAATATTTGCATATCTTCACGTTTTAAAGGTTTCTGAACATTTTGGCATGCCTTAGAAAAAAATGGATGTATGTGTGTGTGTGTATGTGTGCGTTTGCTTTGTGGGTCTACAATTTTTGGTACACGACATATATGTGACTTTTAGCATTTCAGCTAGAACTAAAAATAATATTTAATTAAAAAAATATATTTTTTGAAAACTAAAAAAAATATAAACATTTTTTTTTGCTTTCGCCAAGAACAATCGTGTTTCGCTAGAAATAAGTAATTTTAACTTTGAAATACGGTATATATAATCTTTGAAGTATGAGATAGGATCCTTCATTCTAAAACCAAATATTTTATTACGGTACGGAAAGTTCCACCAATTTGCCTAAAGGTACTATGCAATTATTTTTTACCACTACTTTTTTTAAATATTTTATATAGATTTATTTCAAAAGCTCAAATATTTTTTAATGTTTTCCTATGTTATTAAATACAAAAGAACTGATCAATCCATAGTCATTAATAAGCTTAATCGAATCAATAAAAAACTATCCTGCGGTTGCTTGTAGTATCTATAAAGTTTAGTTTATATATTCATAATTATTTATCATATAATATTTATGTTTGATGAAATAGAATGCTAACAAATCTATAAAAAAACTATTTGAAAAAAAAACGAACACTTTTTAATAATTATTATGTATGATTTGAAACGTTTTCTTAGAGTGATAAAAAACTAAAAAAATATGTAGTTACTATACAAATAGCATTTATTGAATTATAAATAATTTATTTTATGCTATTTTTCATTTAAAAATCAAAATTGTACCTTTACGTTTTATGAGTAAATAAACCTCCTCCAATAGTCGAGCCAACTTATTTCTACTTCTGGAAATAAACTAGTAATAAATGCACAAGTTTAAAATTATCGACAAGTATTATTACTGTTATTTTATTATTTTTTGCTGATAACTTTATCAATTCGCACTGAACTGTTGTTGTTCGCGCAAATGTTGCAAAGCGACTGGTTTGTTTATAAACGAAGGAGCGAATCGCTCGTGCCGAAGAGCAAACTTGTACATTACATAGAGGATTGAATAATCTGCAAAGCAAAAAGTACAAATGAAAAGCTGTTATGGACATTTAGAAAGGTCTGCACTACTTTGAACATCAGACCTGCACTTGGAATACAGAATGTTGCAAATAATTTAAAAATTGATATATTTTTTTCCCTATCCAATAATAGCTTGATCTGACCTTTTTTAGTACTTCTAGTTTCAACAATATAATCTACAAGTTGAAAGTGAAAGTATTGAAAATCAAAATTTAGAAAGAAGAAAAGAATAAAAGTAAATTAAACTGGTTTAAACGAAAAAGAAAAACGAAGAAAACGAAAAAGACTATCTTCACGAAACAAACCGAATAAATCAAATGTTATTTGAATCATTCTAATCCGGTGATCCGTTCTCTCAAAAAATTTTTGCACTTTTTGCTCCTGATCACATAAACCACAATTTTTTGCGCATTTAGCTCCGTATCTCCAAAACCGATAAATCTATAAATAACTACATAAACCATTGAATATCACACAATGTGTGAATGCATTTTCTGTAATTTTTATAACCTTTGCAAAAAGAAAAAATCAATAAGTGCTAATTTTTGCACTTTTAGCTACGTACCTCCAAAACGGCTAAACCTGCTTTTATCAAAAGTAATCAGCACACGTCTTTCCGTCAATATAAATCAAATATTTTTTGTACCAAATCGTTTGTACAAATCGGAAAATTTTAAACTGATTTACACATCTCCCCTAATTAAATGGAATAAATCGAATGTTATTTAAATCATTTTAATCGGATGCTCCGTTCTCTCAGAAACTGCTGTTTATTGCACTTTTTGTTCCGTATTACCAAAACGGTTGAACCTGCCTTTTTCCAAAACTAATCAGCATGTCTCCCCGTCAATACAAATCGAATGTTATTTGAATTATTCAAATCCGCTCTCTCAAAAATATATTACTGAATTTTCATCGACAGTAAGTGCATTTTCTGTAATTTTCATCGACTATTTAATTTCTGAAGTATATTAGGAAGATGACAAAATCAATCAGTAGTATTTTTTCGCACTTTCTGCTTCAAAACTCCGAAACAGCTAGCTCAAGTTGTTCAGAAAACCTAGAAACCTAAAGATATAAGTTTACAATAACAATTGTTATGAGGATTTTTTATTCGTCGTTGAAACATATTAAATTCAATAAAACAGCTAATGCGTCAAATATGGAAAAGTTTTAGAGATTTTCTTACTAATATTCTTATTCTTTGAGCTTATTAAACTAATTTTATTTCTGGATTCATGGCTAACTTAATTTTTTTTAAGAGTTGAGCTTCTACTTCTTATGTCTTCTCGTATTATGAGTGACTTTAGATCAATGTGGATAATGTGGTTTGTCATAAACTATGGAGCGTTGCTAATCAGTCTAAAAATCTTGTTTTGATTCTTCGAAATTCTTTTCTTCGAATTACGTATATTTTCCTGGCCCCACAGATCTGTGCCATACGTTCATATTGAAATTATTATGACTTTGTATAATATTATTTAATTTTCTAGAGATAGTATAGACGATCTCCCTGAGAGCCAATTAAATTCCTTCAGTTTTAGTTCTATGCCCGATTCTTCATAGTTATGATCATATTTCAGCTAAGTTTGCTATTGATACACTCCTCTATAAATTTGAATGATTTTTTATTTCGAATAACTGCGTTATTCAGATACACAATTTGTATGATTTCTTAGAAATATAATAAGATGTTGTGATTGACCAAAAAATTGAGTAGACAATTCCGATCATATTTTCTGATATCATTCAAAACATGACAATAAATTATAATACAAATTAGTGATAAAAATGCTGCTCATGATAATTTAATGAACAAATTTGACTTTTTTTGAATACGTCTATGAATTCAAAATATATTCAGAATAACCTGAAAATTTAAATATTCTATTTTAAAAGTTTCGATTGAATAATTAATTGATTTGATCCAAAATTTCGTTTTGGACAACTTCATACACAAACTGTAAATAGATTTATATAATATCCCTATATTAGCAACCGATAATTAACATTTTCATATAAACAATTTATTTATTTATGTTTGTTTGTTTTAAATATCGGTAATATCGTATATATTACAAATGAATTTGCAAACAAAATACTACATTTTCAACTTTTAGATAACATATTTATTATAATAACTTGTTAATTTGGCCCAGAAATATAATTAAATATAATTCGATAACCGTGTGCTATTTTTGCATTCAAAATGTATTTAATTCATGATAGCAAATTATTGGCTTTTATTATATTCTGATTTATTAGTTTACTGACTAAGTATATTATAATTATGATGCACTTATATTCTTTCAAACAAATTTCGCGCATAAATGTAGTAAATTTAAACTGCTTAACATAACATACAAGAGTTATGTCAGAGTTAGATAAACTGAGGAAGCTCTTTTCTGTTAAAATCAAATATGGTAAAAATTTACCTTATATCCCTATGTAAAGAGATACACAAAATTACATAAACGTAAAAAATAAAATCAAATTTTACCCGAAAAATTTGAAATACACAAATTTTATTTACAAATATTTACATCTTCTGTATCCTGCCTTACGGAAAATTGCTGGAATTTCCCGTACGGTAACAAAATATTTGAGAAATATATTAAATAACTTTTTTTATTATTACTTTATTATTATTATAATTAATTTTGTAACATTATTCAATATTTATAAGAATTATATAAACTGAATTGCAAAGTTTTTTTTATTTTATTGGCTTTTGAATTACATCATTTGGCCAGATGCCTTTCGTACAAGAATTGTAAATTTAAAATTATTTATTTAAAGCATATCAGTGAGCTTTAGAACTTTAGCCAAAATCAAAATAAAATCTGAATTGTTTTCGATATTGAAAAAAAAATTTGTTGAAGTAAAAATTTAATTTTGAAATAATTTCTTTTCTTCAAAAGTAAATGTTTCGTCAATACAAGCAGAAGCTTTTTTGAATAATTCAAATCGTATGCTTAGTTTTCTCAAAAACTGCCATTTCTTACACATTAAGCTCCGTATCTTTGAAATGGCAGAATCTGCATTTAACAAATCTAATCGCCACTTCTCTCCATCATTACGAATTAAATGTTCTTTCAATCATTCCAACCGGATGCCCGGTTTTCGCAAAAACCGAATTTCTATTTTCTGCATACTTTGCTTAGTATCTCGAAATCGGCTGGACCGACCTTTAGGATAGGAATAGATGCCTTTTCAATCATTCAAATCGGTTGAGCGGTATTCCCGAAAACACACACGTTAAAACAATTGTATCGACACACACACATCCATTTTTTCTGAGGTATGCCAAAATGTTCAAAAATCTTCAAAACGTGAAGGTAAGCAAAAAATTTAATTTTTGATTTTTGGCCCATTACTATAACTTACCCTACGGGAAGTTAATTATTAGGATGAGCAACAAACTCAGAATTATATTCCTTATCAAGAAAATTTGTAAACATGTTTTGGGAATTTCAAAGGTTTAAAATTTATATGTCACAAGTTTGCAATCACTTCTAGAAGTACACGAACTCTATAAGGTATATTATCTAGAAAACTTGTCTTCTCTCTTCATTAACGTATTCTGCTTCTAAATCATAAATTAATAAATCATTGATTTGTCCAATGTAACTATAAATACCACAAGAGTTTTTTTCTACATTTTCATCCAGGCAACTCGTGATGCATGAGCGCGCATATAATTTTTTCCCCTTGAGTTCATACCTGAACAACATTCACTTCATGTTTTCGCCATCAATAATTGTTGTCGTTGCTCATAATGACAGTTGAGGTTGAATACCTTAATTAAATGAAATTCTAAATATTCATAAATGCATGAATGGATTTTATGATTAATTTGACATGTAATCTGGTTTACATAAGTGATTTTTTAGTTCCATAAATGACACTTTTAGTTCCAGGCAGTCATCTCATCATTTCAATGCTAATGATATGCTGCATCTGATTAAAGTAATGATACAATATTATTACATCAAATTTTCGTTTGTGTTTATTTTGAATATGAATACTTTTTAACTACTCGAAATACGAGTTTAGAACTTTTTTTATTTTATTTATTTACATATATATACATTATTTTCATATCTCAGTCAGACAGAGGTGCCTAGTATGAGAGATTATGAAAAACAGTTTTCATATTTTATATATATGAAACTTCTATGGAAAATACGATTTGCTAGTTTTATGTTCTCTTGACCCTTTAGGTCATTTTGAATAATTTGAAATCAAATTGGAAACATTATATATATGTTTATGTGAGCTGCACCGATGTCAAAATTGTACATGCTATTCCTTAAAACTCGATAAGAATTCACGTTGATAACTTTTTCACGACAATAGCACAATTATTTTCATTATTTCATTATTTTTTTATAATTAGCAATTAAGTGCTAAATTTATCATCCATTCAATTTTTTGCATTTATCATCCATTCAATAATTTCCTAATCGTGCTGATTAGTTGTTAGTAAAGATCGACCAAGCCGGTAAAAAATGTTGAAAAATAATCTTCTTGATATCTAGTTCGAATTTAGTAACCAGTTGTAGTCATTTATTTTTTTACACTCCACTTAGCAAACATTTTATTTATAAATTAGTATGATTTATGTATGTATATTAGTATGATTTTTTGTTGGGTAAGAATTGACTTATAAAGTCTAGAATAGACCGGAGCACAATAAAACAATTTAACTTTTAGTAATAATAATGTAAAAACCAACCCAATAACATTAAAACAAAGAATACAAGCCAAACTACTATCTAACAAAATTAAGTGAAATTTTGAGCTCATTCAATTATTATAAAAATATGCTTTGCGCAGTTTTTCTGAAGCTTATGCCCAGAGGCGGGAGGAAAGAGCTTCCCAATAGACATAAAAGTCCACTAATACATTTCTAATTTCAAAGAAATTTTACGATACATTATTTAGTCAATACGATATAGTTTAATTAAACAACAAAATTATAAATTATAACCAAATGTATATTGTTGAACATGATATACAAAAATCAGTATCAATATTACTTGTATCATAAATCTTCATTCAATAGGCAATTCAATCAATTTTTGTTTCATTTATCATAATCATTGTTTTTTGAAATGTAATTAATACCAAAACTCAAAACAAAAAAAAATAGTGCGCGAAAGTTTCACACGCGATTGAAGTAAGATTTATTTGCTACTTGTACAAGAAGACATTTAAGTAAAAATAAATGCATCAAATAATAATTTTTAATAATGTTTATTAGTAATATGGTAACACTCGTGATGCACATATTAATTAGTGTCAACCATTATACACGTTTATATAATGATAAATTATAAATTATATATTTATAATGGCATTAAAAATATGTATTATATTTAAAAACAATAATGTAATTAAAGTCATACTTCAAATATGACCTTAATTAACCTTAATTAGAGAAATGAAGTAATTGCTGATTAATAAATTTTATAATTTGTTCACACAGTGGATTATGTTAAACAAAGCCTGAGCAAATATTGGTTTCGCAACTTCACTCATCATGTAATTATGATTGAAGAACTTCATGCAATTAAAATTAACATACATTCATTGGCTGCTTGTATTTTTTTTACTTTTTCGTTGGCTATATAATCTCATTCTTTGAACAGCTGTAATATCTACTGTCTTGCCAAAAAAATATTTTCCATTTTAATAACTTCAAAGATTTATAGAAACTACGAATAATATAGAAATAATTTCTAATCAATAAACTTACGTTTAGTACACGGCACAAATGTTTAATTTGTTTTATTTTTTTCAAGAAATAGGGTAAAATATTCTTCTGATTCAGGCATTTTTCATTAAATAAAGATTTGTACTACGATGTAACTTTGAAATGTTTATTTATCTATGCCGATTTGCTTGTTGATACCGGTACGCATACAGCGTTGATGCCAGTACGCATACAACGATAGATCTCTATTCACATACACAACGACTAATCACAATCGACCCGTGTAGAAATGATTTCGACGAAAGCGAATGAAGCGCAGTTCTGCCGTAACGCATTTCCGTTGCATTTGCACTGATTTACACCCTAGTCGCGCCTAAAGAAGTTTTACTTCAAAACTAACAGCAACAAAAAAAATTTCTTTTAAAAAAATGACAAAATGCCCTTTTATCTCGTGTTAGCTACTTCACCCGATTTAAGGCGGTGGCTGGTTACACCCATTTAAAATTGTATCAATAGAATATATCATAGTTTACTTATTTTTGAAGTTATGAATCTTTTTTCTTGAGGAAGTTTATGACTAGATCCAGTTGTCTCATTCCTTAATATACAATTTGAATGAAAAAATATATAGTTCATTTATAATTTGTATTTGATTTTGCGGTTATTTTTTGTGAATTTTTAATGAGTCATTAAATCATTAACTTCAAAATATTTGTTTAAGTGTATTCATGGAAATATATTGTGTATTGGAAAAATTAAAAAATATTTATAAATTTCATTCGTGCAAATACCCTTACTATACTATTTAATTTTAAATAATATTGATATTTTTCATAAATATTTAAGA
Organism: Ctenocephalides felis; assembly: GCF_003426905.1. Taxonomy (NCBI): domain Eukaryota; kingdom Metazoa; phylum Arthropoda; class Insecta; order Siphonaptera; family Pulicidae; genus Ctenocephalides; species Ctenocephalides felis. The sequence continues at coordinate 58,685,833 of NW_020537758.1, forward strand.
AGGTATTAGCATGATAATGATTTTAACTTGAAGACATACAAAATCAACGAATACATTGAGACACTTAGTACACGAAATTCTAAATATATAATAAATGAATTTAATTATTTAATAATATTAAAAAAATACTAATCATTAGAGCAATTCCAGTGAATAATAAACGGACTTACCTCTTTTGAATTTTGGTATAGAATGACTCTCCGTTTCAATGTGGCAAAATTCTCTGGTAAAATGGTTTGTCTGATTTCTCTGGCTCAAACTATTTTGCAATATCACAATATTTGTATGTTGCCACTATGACTTTGTAACCCGCAAAAGTGGCAAAATGAAATTATCTATTATCAATGAACTCATTCGCAATCTGGCTGAATGCAAGGTGGATTTTTTTACCTCTTAATATAGTTAGTTGTGTCAAAAAAATATATGATTTATTATATTATATAGAATATCGAGATGTTTATGTTTTAAATTGTTTTTTTTCTGGAATTTTCACAAATTTACTTACTTTTGATTAGCTTCAGTAAATTTAATTTTATTTAGGATGTTAATCAAAACGTTGTATATTAAATATAAGTAAAAATTTTGTTAATGTAACATCATATTTTTAAATTGAAGTCACATATATTATACTACATAATTTTCAATATTAAACATATTTTAGTATAATATATGCATTGTAAGTGTAAGGGAATTAAAATGCCAGATATGAACAGTTCTAAGTGCGTAATTCACTTCTTCTTGTTTTTCATCTTCGAAAAGCAAGTCGTATTTGTTTTTGACATTTTAGCACGCGCCAATGACGCAAAATAATTACAGTTACATTCTCGTTTTGCTTGTTTGCCATAAATTTATCACGACGTCCAATTATATTGCAAAAAAGAAACTTTTGGATGTGCGTCAAAGAGATGTTTCATGCTTTATCGTGAAAGTTTATATTATCCTTTACGAATTTCAAAATTGGTTATTTAAGACCAGTCTTACCTTATGCAATGCATGAGCAAATTGCGGGCGCACGCCTTAGGGGGCATCAACACGATATTTGGATATAAAATTTCTGAGTATTATCTATATTTTTTTTAAACATATAATCTAGAATACTTAATAGATTCTAATAAACAATCTAACTTGACTATAGATTGGATACGAAAAAAATAAAAACATATTTAGTTTGCAACGTGATACTAGTAGATACAATTAAAATTAAAAAGTGATTACGATAGTAGAAATCCTACTTCGGTTTTGTCATATTATTCAATAATATTACATTGAACATCTGATTATCCGACCTTAAACGTAAAATATATACAGATGATGATTATTGTCCAATTTGTTTCTTTTTGAAAATGAAGTTGTAAACTATTTTGTGCATTGTTGATTAAATGATTCAACAGGAATTAAATTATGTTCAACAATAACAGATCATTTGGAAAAATTGTACATTTTTGTTGAAGACGTGGTTAGTGTTTTGGAAATGAAGCAAATATGAAAAAAATGGTGTAACATTTACTTTGGAACAAAAATCCTCGAGCTCGTACCTTAAAAGTTAACTATTAACTATGCAGAAATAATACAGATTCATATAATTAGTTTTTTAATATTATTAAAAAATTATATAATTTCATTGCATCTTCTGCTTTCATTTGAAGAATACTGTTAGAATACCTTCAATTTTAACTTTAAAACAACCATCTGATAAATGACATCTAAACGGCCCTTACGATATCATTAAGATGATGAACCTTCTAATTTTAAAAAATCTAACATAGAGTACGAGTGTTATGTTTAATAGTGCTAAATTTTTTTTTGTTCTTTTGGCAAGATTCGCTCAATAGAATAAATCGCATAAAACCCCCCAAAATAAATAAATAAACTGTTCGAAATCCAATTATTAACTGAAACTAGAAATTCATCAATAGGTTGGTGGTGCGACAACGAAAGAAAACACCACAATTTGATTTTGAGTAACCCGCGAATCGCCTCATTCTTCTAAATAAATTGAAAATCAATGTATGATATAGGCTCTTAGATTATATCTATTTTTTGAGTACCAGAATTAATAGAATGTATTAATTTAATTAACGTAAATGTTTATATAATTTTATTTATAAAGTGGTAAAATAATAAGGGTGGAGCAAGAGCTAGAAATAAAATTGGATGCGGGCGCTAAAGACCCAGAACTGGTCCTGGGGTGTTTGATGGGTTTTTTATTTAAAAAGCACCAGAAACGGTAATTCATTTTTCGAGAAAATGAAATATCCGATTTGAATGATTCAAAAGATATTTCACTTGTATTGACGAACTCAAAAACTGGTTAAATTTTTGAGAATGTCTAGTGGAGATCCTGTGAAAAGAGTAAAAAAAAAACAAAATCATTTAGCGCCCAAAAATGGTCATTAGACATATGCTTATCAAATTATCAGATATTTTATAGAGAGTTCAATAACATGTACAAATTTTGTTTAAATTTATATGAATACAGTACCAATGTTTATTCGTTAGTCTGCGCAAAACAGCCGCGCTTAGAAAAAAAATTACAATTTAAAAGCAAATTTGAAAAAAGTCTTTTCTAATTTAAAAATTCTTAGAAATCTCATCATATCCCAGTTATCAAAAAAAATTAAAGATTAGTCATGCACTATTACCTCTCTCTATTTTCAATTATTGCTGTTGAAAATTCCTAACTTTGAACCCCGCTATACTCTAAAAAAATGCGTGATTCTGCATATATTTAGATCATGTCGTCTACTTTATTAATTACTGACCACATTCTGACCTGAAATTATGTACGTGCCGATAATATAATATAATATAAAAAATCATATTTTACAAAAAGAATGACATCTGAAAAAATTAAATATTGAAATCGAAATACTTTTATAATATCAATAAATATTTATTAATAATAACATTAATGTATATTATTAAAATGATTTCATAGAGATGTAAATCCTGAATTATTTCATTATAAACATTCTTGCCTTACATTTACAATATGTACAAAGATTTCTCACTTCTCTTACATAGCTTACTTTCTTCCTAACACTAACAAAAAATTCAGGACATGATCTTATGAATGAATTATAAACATAACATTATTACTCAGCAATAAATTGCACAAAGGATATAAAATATTATTGTTACATTAATTGTACATGAACATTTCTAATCATTATATTAATACAACAATAATTTTAAACGCTCTTGTACATTTTACGCCAAAAGATATTTTCTCTATAGTTTTGAGAGAGTTGTTGATGAATTTCTAGCAAACATACCACACGAAGTAAAAATTGGCATAGTGAATATTTTTAACACAAGAGTTTAATAACAATAAATGAAATATTACAAAAATTGTGTAAAAAGCGTATAATATGAGCATAACGTTCTAAGTAAACTGAGTTAGCATTAGCAAGTGCAATGCTAAATATTTTGTCGATAATTAGCGAGTTTGTTAATTTAAAGATACATAATATCTTATAAAAATAAATACAATTTTAGAATGTATCATGACTCTCTACGGATCAGAGACATAGACTCGGCCAACAAAAAAGTTCTAAAGAAATACTGCAAAGTGTGAGGAAAAATAGATTTCTACTGGACAAGTTTGTGAAATGATAAGGATAGTGGATCAGAGCCATATTGGCTAAACGTACCAATAAAAATAATAATTAATAAATTTAGAAAATATAAAAGACCACATAAACATAATTTCATGATCTGTAATCATTATCATAAATAAATGAAATGTTATTGCGTCGATTAGTATCACTTTTATTATTATTTTATGTGTGAGTTTTCTTGATAGTATACTTTGTTTATTTGGAAACTTTTCTGACTTTTTTTCACATTATTAAATGAAACCTAATAATTATATTAATTCATATAAAAATGAATAATGTTATATATGAAAATGAATTGCAAAATGTTGGTAAGTGCATAACTCAACAACGCCTGGACCAATTTGGCAAATTCTTTTTTTAAAATGTTTGTTGAAGTCCAAGAATAGTTCTTACGGCGAAAAAAAATGAATAATTGCCGGGAAAACCCTAAAAACAGCCCTTTTCTTTTTCACATACAAGCGTTTTCTAACTAAAACGTAGAATTAATTTGAGCTTCATTGTTATTATATTAAGTTCATATTAAATTACAAGCACTCACTGTATACTCCTCCTAAACGATTATTTGGATTTTTATAAATCTTTCTGAAGTTTATCAAGTAAATTTTCCAGGATGTATGTGACTATAAAGTACTGGGATGTATGTGCAATATCGTAGAAAAAAATGGATAAAAATGCGAAAAACGACATGTCATTGTTTGCATTGAAAACAAGTGAAAACTATCATCTGTCAATAATTTCAATTTACTTATGAACCTAGGACAATATTAGAATATGTATAATAAATTTATGATTATGAATAAGAAAAATGAATTGTCTACATTATTATTGCCAAAAAGCAGCTGAGATGTGCCCGAAGTTAAAATAATAGAAAATTCAGTATATGTATGGCAGATTGAATGATACACACATATGAACAGCATATGACAAATTAATTCACTTAAAATATGGAATTAAGTAATAATCAGGGCCAGTCCTATCTTTGCAAAAAACATGAGCGCACGCCTTAGGGGGCGTCAACACAAGATTCGGATATTAAATTTTCAATATAGATTTTACTAATCTTTCCACAATATTTTTAAAATTCGTACATAATTCGTCCTTCACGATACCGATTAGGAGAAGTTTAAGATGCAATTTTGGATATCTTAAATAATAAAAAATTAAATTAATTTAATCCAACATGAAGTATCAGTGTTATGTTATGGTTATGGTTATGTTATACCTTTTAAAAGACTTCAATTTCCTATATAGTGTGGGAATTGAGACTCATCATTTTATTTAAAGCAGTTCTACATTTAGCATCGCTCATATTATAAATGTATACGCATTTTCGGCGTGAAGAGTAATTTAAAAAAACAATAATTATTATTTTTAGGTAAAGGGTAAATATTAAAAAAACTGTACCCATAGGTACATGACAACGTCTGTCGGGTCATCTAGTACAAGATAAAATATGATAATAAATTAAACACCTTTACTACAACATCGTTGCCATTATAACTTCACAATTATTAATATGCATATTACATTATCGAAAAAAATAAATTAACACTCGCTAATTATCGATCTTTCAATAACAGTATTAATTAATGATTCAATTAATATAATTCTATATAATTATATACGTATGTATTAATTGCACAATATATTTTCATTTATGCGTATTGTTAAAGACATGATTTAATTTACTATTAAGTGTAAGATCACAGCAATTACATAATTCTCTACAGGTACATAACACATTCTATAGTTAATTAATTAAAAAATTACTTAATTACTGTACAACTAAGTAGATTCATTGTAGGTAGATACCAGCATAAAATTTTATGGGACGATGATATTTTTAATTTCGAAGGAATTGTGAAAAATAGTAGCTGAATTATTAAAGCAATGCAAAAGAAAAATTTCATGGGCATAATTTTACAAAATTACATAGTATATAAACTTTATCTGGTATTTTGTCAAGAATATCCATTATGAAAGTCGTACTCTACTTTCAAATATTTTTGTTAAAAAAATAATAATAATAACATTACTTGTTTTTGAGATATCGGTGGTGAACGTTTTCACCTGAGGGCTATAAGACCCTGCTCTACCCTATATATAATTTGCTTATGAAATACAAAATATTAAAATCAATTCTTCTGTATAAAATATCATGCTAGTATCTACCAGCAAATTTAAAAATTTATTATTTTCAGTTAGCTTTTGAGCTTATTAACGATTTTTATAATGAGACTAAATGCATCGAAGTTTTCGAACTTGAGCATAATATTAGGTTGTTAATATAACCATTAAATGAGTACAAATTTATTTTATAATAATCTTATTAACATTGTTCACGACTGCGATGCAAAAACACGTTATTAAACTACATAAATATAATATAAAGATATGCAATGAAATTTCGTTGAATTAACAAATCCTAAAAACTATTTTTATTGATTCAAAACATTTGAAGTATCAATCGCAAAATCATATTTGTTTAAGGTTCATATATTATTTATATTTAAAAATATTTAATCTATGTATTTTGAACACATTTTTTCGTTAACAAAGAAGTTGTGTAAAATGCAATTGTAGATTTTTGATATAAATCAAAATTTTAGGTTTTTTAATCCAAATATTTGCTTTTTAAACAATTTCTTTGATTCATTTATCCTATCAACGATCAACGATTATTTACTACTTTATGCACAATGGTATTAGTTATGCTTTAGTCACAGAAATTGCACATTTTTGGTCTTCACATAGCTGGCCTTAAAACGTTATCTGTACCTTCTATTATATAAATTATATAAAACAAAAGCTCTTTCAGCAACTATCATTCGAAGCTCAAATCGTACGATCGTTATATCCTAAGTGAGCATTTAATATAATGTAATAATATAATGATTTATAACATTATTTAATAATATACTCAGTCAATGGAGATTTTTGAGTCTGAATTTTTTACTGTGCTTCCATTTGCTTGAAATTTTGGAATTAAGTTCATTTTACCCTCAAGTTCAAAAGTGAAAACAACTTGAAATCCGCCATCACCGCCGGGGAATGACACCCCTTCTCAGTGGTGTAAATTTATTTTTAGGTGTTTTTCAACTCAAAGGTTGTGCGCAAGGGTGTAGAGTTTTCAAGGGATTGATTATGATTTTATTGTGAAGTAAATGTATTAGAAAATACTTTACAATTTTACCCTCTAATAAAAAATAGGTATTCTAGCTATAAAATGACTCAATGTCAATTTAAACATGAAGGGACCTTGGCGGGCTTCTCCCCCAGAGGGTGGTGGCGGAATACAAATTGTTTTTACTTTTAAACTCAAGAGTAAGATCAGCTTATTTCCAAAATTTCATGCAAATTGGAGCACAGTAAAAAAATTCAAAAGTTACACCCTTTTTTCTTTCCATTAACTGTACTAATAATTAACCCTTTCCACTCGGATGCCGCCGATGTCAAAATGCATATAAATCCCGCAATTCGCGAGTGAGAAAGATTAAAATCGTTTTCAGTTGTCTATAAAATAAATAAAATTCTCGCTGGACTTTCCAATAAAACGATCGTATACTTCGACTTCTTAGCAAGCTATGTAAAGATAAAAATATTTTCATGTGACCATTTTATTGTTTCTTATGTTAAATCTTTAATCATTATACAATTTGTTTGTATTATTTAATTTATTAAAACTTATTATTTCTCATTAACAATAAGTTGAAATTGCATATATGATGAGCCGTTATTATTGCGAACGAGTGCAGTCTATACGTAAAATGGAGAATTGAACTCCATAGATTCAGTTTTATTATATAATTTATTATTCTATGAATTCTAGATTTTACTGAAGTTTCAATAAAACATCTTTCGTTAAATCAATAGTATCTAATTATCTCGGAATGAGTACCAGTTAAGTAAAATTATAATTGTTAACGTCTTTTCTTTAATATTGTAGTGAAAAATATGTAGGGAAAAATAATGAACTAACACTAAAAATGTTATTATGCGTTATAAATTTACAATTTCAAATAATGATTTTTAAAATCATATTTTAAATTAGGGAATGCAATGCCGGGTTACCGAAAAACCGGTATTTATGCCTAATTTGTTGGTGGTATTAAAACCGGTATTCACTTCTGAAATGCCGCTATTTTGGGTAACCACTAGTTGATAGTAAAATATCGAAGGATGAATTTTGGCGTTTTAAAAAAATCAATAAAGCAAAATAAGTAATAAAAATAATATTGCATATATATATATATATATATATATATATATATATATATATGAATATATGTAAATAAATAATAAATAGCATGCAATGCATGGTTTCAGAGATTATACTTGACGCGTTAGTTATTATTAAACTTGTAATTAACTGAATACAAAATAACTATTTTATTTGATTATGAGTTTTAATTTCTCTATGATAATTCATATAAAATGGTTTATATAACTTAAGGTCATATATCGTAGCTGCAAAACAAATGCAAAATACATGCATTTTTTTTAATTTTCTTTCACGGCGTGTGAACGTGAAAATGACACTATGCCGGAAAGACCTTCAGTGAATCATTTTTTTATTTTTTAAAAAGGTTTTCATACCATATATTAGACTAAACGGAAATAAATATATATTATACACGTTATTGTATAAGTATCTTTTTCTAAACTCATATTGAATTAAACTATTAAAAAACACTGTCAAGGCCAAAGAATTGGCGTCCAACTTTTAATAAGTTAAATTTTTATGATTCTAAAATATTTGCACTAAACAGCATTTATTCTGATGTTTTACTTCTTGTACCTTTGCATTCAAGTATATAATAAAATGAATCAATCATACGAACGATGATTTTGAAATTAAATGCAGAAATGTATATAAATAAAGGGGTTATTATAGAATTTTGAAAATTAAGTTAGGTAAAAAGAAAAACATACAATATTAAAAAAAAATGGTCTTGTGATTTTAGATAAGTTGGCTTTCAAACGCAATAATTTCGAAATTATGCTTTCTATATAGCATTATATATTATAAAGGTGTGTCCAGACCTTAACGTCAAGTTGAAACAGGGTGAAAGTATTGACCTTGACTGTCTGAAAATACTAGAAAAAAATATATCACATTATTTAAAAATATGATCTTCTAAATGCAACCCAGAGCTTTGGTAAAAATAAAACCATTTTTCGATTATTGTGGTTAATTTTTATTGATTGGACAAACCATTTTAATTTTGGAACAGTAACCCTAATAACATTTCTAGGACCACGATGATAAAATACTATTGCCCCAAGTTTTCAAGAAATTTTTGTTGCACTATGAATATAATTTTTTTAAATCGATCGATTTTAAAAATCTTCCTCGAAAAAACTTGTTGAAATGTTCCATCAAAAGTTGGCGCATTTAACATAATTGTAAAATGATAGAATACTATTATTCATTATTAAAATTTTGGAGTAAAAAAAAAAAAAACCTAAATATGGCCATAATTTCACAAAGCCTACGTTGCACTTAAAGCTCATAATTTTCAAACTATGTGAGAAATTTTTTCTTATTTTTTTTCAGGACAGTTGAGGACAATGCTATCATCCTGTTAGGATGACGTCAAAGTTCTGGGACACCTTGAAGAGGGGAGTCCCGTAACGCCGGACGGCACCTAGCGCCGGACACTCTATTAACACGTATATTTAAGTGAATGTAA
>NW_020537758.1:58695245-58720700 GCF_003426905.1 Ctenocephalides felis
GGTAAAATGGAGTTCTAGGAGGGTAACACGGGATGGCACGAAATAGTATTAAAATAGCAATAAAGAAATATAGTACGGTAAACGGTAGCACGGCGTTCTCTTGTGGCGGCTGAGTTCGCAGATAAAAATATAGATTTTTTTTAAGAAAAAGGAGAAGATTCTGAAGTCTTTGCGCATGTTTCTACAGGCGATATACAGAAAGCAAATGAATCATGCCATCAATCTTTATACAAAATTGCTTATCGCATCGCACGTAATAAAAAACCACACACTATAGGAGAGGACCTCATCTTGCTTGTTAGATTCAGTAACACTTGTTATTGGTGAGCAACATGTAGCTAAGATTAAACAAATCACACTTTCAAACCCTACTATTCAAATTCGCATATGTGAAATGAGTGCCGATATTCTAGCCACTGTTATTTCTGAAATAAAGGAAAGTCCTATGTTTGCGCTGCAGTTGGACGAGTCCACAGATGTTGCTTTGTGTTCACAATTATTGGTGTTTACACGATACATTAAAAGATGATGATGTAAAGGAGGAATATTTATTCTGCAAGTCTTTGCCCACTACTACTCGCGGCAAAAGTTTTCAGGCGCTCGTGAAACAAGTTGCTCCTCAAGTTTTCGGCTATCATTGCTTGATACACCGTTACGCTTTGGTTGTGAAAACGCTTCCACCAGATTTGATAAACACGTTTAGTAACATAGTAAAAATTGTTAATCATATTCGAAGCAGTGCTACTAACTCAAGATTATTCAAAGTTTTGTGCGATGAAGTTGGTCCCTCTTTTAATGCTCTTTTGTACCCTACAGAGGTACGTTGGTTATCAAGAGGCAAAAGTAGGGTTTACGAATTACGAGAAGAAATTCGATTGTTTTTTGAAAATCAGAGAACACAAAAAAAAAATATTATGCAAAAATTAAAGACCAAACATTTGTTCTAAAAATGTCGTACCTTGCTCATTTTTTCACTGAAATTAAGAGTCTGAATATTTCATTTCAAGGAAATGAAACGAATATTTTGACGTTGCAGGATAAAATCGCAAGTTTTGTGAGCAAATTGGAACTTTACCAACGCAGTTCAGGCTGGTGATGTGTCAATGTTTACACAACTAAGTGAGCAATTAGTAAATAATAAATAAGACAAAATCATCGAAGAAACCGTCTGAATGTTGAGCATGACCTGAGATGCGCGTTGGTAAAACCGAACCTAATATTGTCAAATTTGCGAATGCAAAGCAATTTCAACCTTCATACGAGTTAACTTCAAGATTTGCATATTACTTTACTTTACTAGTTACCTAAACGTGCAATTTCTTAGAATTTAGTTAGATAATAAACATATTTTTGTTCGAATTTGTGTGGTTTTAATTATTTTAAATTAGCTAGGGGTTAACTCAATTCCCATACTTATTCACAGAAGTAGTGACATTGAAAAGGTTAGGAACCACTGAGTTAGAGCGTTTAACCTACTTTTTGCGTTTCGATATATAGATGAATAAGTTAAAAACGATCGGATTCAAAACCGGCCAGTGTATGATTTATTTTTTATATTTCTACCACAAAATTACTACCACATGAATTAGACAAATAAGAAATTAATCAGAGGAAAAGACGCGCAAAATTACATTTGACAATGTATTACCTCATATTTGTATTTTCGAAAATTAGAGGCCAGAAACAGAGAAATATAATATTATATAATGTTTTGAATATGCGACAAATACGCCTTCCAAAATTTTATTATAGTGCAATTTATAGTCACATATAGCAGAATTTAAAATATGTAGAATTGTTAATATCCAATGTAAATACATATAATATATGCACCTACTTATAGATTTGATTCAAACATATCATTTTTGTTTGCAAATTATTTGAAATGGGTTAATAGTTATAATAATTTTTTGCAATATTTAACTATTCAAACATAAAAATAAGTTTTAAAAAATAAAAAAAGATTTTTTTTCTGGCGGAATTTGAACTAGATAATTTTAGTTCTCTTACTTTTGAACGCAAAAGGCAGGACAAGCGCTCTTATTAATAAAGCTACCGAGACGTCGATACGGAACACTTTATCGTACAATTTTAATTCTTTTTTATAATTAAACCACTTAGCTCAAGCCTATAACATTTAAAGATATTAAATTTGACTACAAACTCACCATGCAAAGTTTCATCAAAATCTCAGAAGAGTAGGTAGTAGGTCTGAGACTCTCCTTGTCAGAGAAAAACAAGACTAGTCGCACACAATTTTGTATCAACAATTTTGTATCGAAAAATATCATAAAACTTTTGCATAAAAGACATTATAAATGATTATTAACAATTATTTATAGCATCATATAAATAAAACTCGTATTGTAATTGAATTTTTATTTTTATTTTATCTTGAAAATCCTAAAATTTCATGGATTGTATTTGATTTAAGCCGGCCGCAGACGATACTGTATAATTGCGCAACCTGTGACTTGCATATGTATTCTGTAGCATCTGTGGGATGTTTTTTGCGTTTTTTAAAAAGTATTTTGTTTAAGGGGTAATGCCACTATAACGTAAAAACGTGTTTTTTATCCTTTTTCGGATGGAAGAAAAAGTAACTACAACAGTGATATTACAAGTACATAGTTATTTATTGTACTTTGTTACTTAACAAAATAAAAAAGTATTGTAAAAAAGATTAAAAACCCCAGCCATTTTGTCGATGTGCGTCTAATTGGAGGCGCTCTGCGGCACGTGAAACAACTTCTGCAAATTTAGATCTAATACTGGGTACGGTTGTGCCATAAACCTTTGATCTGCCATAAACCTTTTGCATAAAAGACATTATGAATGATTATGAAAAAAACCTTTGCCGTCCAAATTTGATTTGGGGTTTTTTAATGTGTTTTATACGTAAATCGATAAGAATATAGTACGTATTGTAGCAATCACTGTATAAGAATATAGAACGCAGCAATCTGAAACTTATTTTGCTTCTACTAATACAAAGTTGTACTCTACAGGATCAATGTTTACATTTCCGTTATATAGCTTTAAATATTATTATTGTTTTTTATATGTTATCATTTTGCATTTGTATTTTTTTATAATTTAAAATTTAATTTTATAATTAATTAGGTATTTTCTAGAAACGCTGATAATGCAAAGTTTTGTCTAGCGCATTTATTTACTCATCAGACATTTGGCAATAGCGGTAAAAATGTGTTGGGCCTTGGATACATAGCATCGTCGAGACTTCGTTCTCCTGGCGGAATCTGCACTTTCGGTGCATTTTTATTGTTATTACAACTAACTCTTTAGCCAATAGTAATTAACAACGCAATAATAATATCATAAACTGCCAAAATTGTTTATCAAACAGAATTTTGCATGTTTTCTTTACTAGTGATTATATATTATTTTAATGAATGCATTTTACCATATTTATTGTGCATGTAAAAAAATAATTAAATTACAGTTAATACAGTCATATACAATTCTATGCTCTACTAGAAATTTTTTTAAATACATTTAAACATATATGTAGTAGAGTTGTATTGGAATTAATCAATTAACATAAATATACTTAACGTACAATATTTAATACCAATGAGTATAAAGTGAAAGCTTGATGCATACTTGAATATTTGTTATAATGCTCTTATCTATCTTAATTTAGGACATACGCTCTTTAAATGAAAAGCTTAATAATATTCTGATGATGATCCTGATTAATGCATTTATAAGAGCTTTTTGGCTCCGAGTTTTTTACTGTGATCCGATATGCATGAAATTTTGAAATATAGATTCATTTCATCCTTAAATTAACAAAAAAAATTATATACAATTTTTCAAAACACCCCTATAATTTATCTACTTAAACAATAATTTAAAAAAAGAATTTATAAACAGCTCTTAGTTCAGATAATTCAAATGTTTTAATGGAATTAAAAAGTTTTGAAGAAACTAAATTAAGATAATGATGACCATCATCAGAAACTGCTTCACTGTCACATTTAACCCTTATGTTATTGACCCTTGATTGTCACATGTAACCCGTTGCGTGATGTCGCCATCATTTTTTTAATTTAGTTTTTTTTTAGAATTAAACATTATTCTTTCTCACAAACATTTGTTGTTGTTGAAATATTATTTTTTGCTACTGAATAAGAGTAAATTTGGACTCGGTTTTCTTCTTATTTGTATTATCTGGATAGAACCATGTTTAAAAAGTATTTTGTTTAAGGAGTAACGCCACTGCAACTTAAAAACGTGTTTTTTATCCTTTTTTGGGTGTAAGAAATAGTAACTACAACAGTGATATTACAAGTAATCATTTATTGTACTTTTAAGTAACAAAATATTGAAGTATTGTGAAAAAATTAAAAACCACAGCCATTTTGTCGATATGCTCCTAATTGGAGGCGCTCTGCGGTACTTAAAACAACTTCTGCAAATTTGGATCTAAAACAAGCGTACGGTTGTGCCACTTTTTTTGATCTGCCATAATTTTGTTAAATTACCAATTAGCTGAAAAAAAGTAAATTAAATGGCAATTTGAACATTTGTCTACGTGTAGATGCTGAAATACGATGGATAAAATAGAATACAAGCAAAGGTCGAGGGTTACAACTGTCTACACTCCAAGGACGGTTGTGACTGTTCTACAATTATGTTAAAAATGTCTGTATAAACACCAAAATGGTTTATAGCGATTTTTATGGTCAGAAATATGTAACGCAACACAACACAACATATTCATTCAAACAAAGCTTATGGATATAATATAACAATATATAATAAAACATCATTTTTTGAACAAAGTTAACAAGAAATTTATGATTTTTTTTCTTGTATTGAATTTTCTATTTTTTTGTTCTTCGTATTTTGTCTTAGTTAGGTTAAATTTTTCTCTATCTGTCCAATCTTTACCCGAAAAGGATAAGACATACAATGACATGTAGCAACTCAACGTCCATTTTTGTTTGTTTGAAAACAAATCGTTATGCTGTGCTAAATTATCTACGCAAAACTTAATTGCTGGTAAACGGTAAGCTACCAATGTTAATCCTACACCAAAACAACAAAGTGATCTATCTGTATACAAGAAACATATATCATTAAAAAAATCGAACAAAGAAATTTTTTTGAGTCTTTCAAAACAATGCGGTAACAATCATCTTTATATAGGGCGCAGATTGAATGCAATAAGGGGAACATGTTTAAACAAATATTCTGCATCTTTCTCCCTTTGACCCTATGTCAAAATCAGTATAGTTTACGTGTTATGACAAATGTCACTATCGTACAATGGCACAACCGTACTCAGTCTCTCCTACATGCTTAAAACTACTAAATACCATGGTTGATTTTAAAAATAACGATTTTTGTTGGATTGGCGAGTATTTGATAAAAATCGTTAAATTTTCAACGAAAAAACTCGTAGTTATTTTGGGTGCCGTTTCGATCAATCGTTCTTAGAGAAAAACACGTTTAACGTTTTGAAATGCATTATAGGCATTATCTTTTAATACCAATAGCAAATAATGTTTCAAATCTACTCAATACCATATTGATAAACTCATAATTAGAATTTATGATTATTAATTATTAGACACCTGTAGACATTATTGCAAGTCTGTTCATATTTCGTCCTATCTGATCACATTATATATAAATACATTAGAAAAATTTCTTGGTTTAGGTTTTTAGTCGGGAATACAGTCATAAAGATTTTTGCTTAGCTCATCTTTTCACCGACCTTAAATTTGAAGGTGGGATATTAGGTTTAGCTTATGTTGGTTCACCTAGAAGAAACTCTGTTGGTGGAATTTGCACGCCAGGTACTAACACAATTCATTCCTATATATATATATATATATATATATATATATATATATATATATCTGTATGTGTCTGTAGATAATTCATTATGATCATTTTTTATTGTAATTCAATTCAACTATTTCAATCAGTTCTTGGCAATTTATTGATTTTTTTATATCTACTTTTTATATTATTGTTTTTTTTTAATAGAATATTTCAAGAATGGCTACACATTGTATCTTAATTCTGGATTAAGCAGCAGTAGAAATCATTATGGTCAAAGAGTGATAACGAGAGAAGCTGATTTAGTAACAGCCCATGAGTTTGGTCATAATTGGGGGTCGGAACATGATCCTGATATTCCCGAATGCTCTCCCTCAGCCAGTCAAGGCGGAAGCTTCTTGATGTATACCTATAGTGTTAGCGGCTACGACGTTAATAATAAAGTAAGTCATCATTTCGTTTATATTAGGTGAAGGAAAAAGAAATCCATTATTAACTTCCCATAGGGTAAGTTATAGTAATCGTTCAAAAATCGAAATTGAAATTTTTTGCATTTCTTCACGTTTTGAAGGTTGCTGAACATTTTGGCATACCTCAGAAAAAATTGATGTGTGTGTATGTGTATGGATACAATTTTTTATCTACATTTTTGGGAGTACGGATAAAGTTCTAAAGCTTACTTATATACTTCAAATAAATAATTTTGACTTTGCAATTCAGTTTATATAATTTTTATAAATATTAGACAATGTCCTTTATTTCAAATGCGATTGATTAAGTTTTGTTCATTTACTTTTCTGTAGACATATATAAGTTACAGTATTTCTAATGATCTATTTAAAAATATTTAATATTTCATTTTGGGAAGTTCCAGCAATTTGCCTTAAGGCACTATGCCATACACAACTAGTTTTTTTATTAAATTAAAGGCTTTAATTACCATAGTTAGAATGATCTGATTTAGGTCCATTACCTGCCGTTTTGTTCGACAACTTATTGCCATTGTGCGCTCTCTTAGAAGCCCTCGCCCCTATTGGACAAAAGTTGAGACAGTCGATTTTTACAAACCTCTTCTGAAATAAATTTTCCCAGCAAAACTGTTCTCCATGGTTTGCCATAATATTTAAAAACAATAATGTAATTAAAGTCATATTTCAAACTAGTAACTAGAAAACGAACGAACACGTTAACTCGGAGTATTTTTTAAAAGCAAATTTTCACAAATCAATAATATTTATAATTGAACTAGTTTCCGTAGGACTTAAATGGTTTTGTATGTTCATTAAAACCAAGTACTCTATCGTTATACCAAGCAAATCGTCTAATTTATATTTTAAAAAACTTTGATGAATATTTAAAATTAAACTACTTGTCGTGAGGCCATAATATTTCAGTAAGTTCTGTAAGACCATGATATTTATCGCAAAAAAAAGTTCCATATAAATCGGCTTAAATTTTTTTTCAACAGTTAATTACAAGAAAACAGCTCAGTAGATTTTCACCTAAAACTAATCAGTATCATAGAAGACTATGGTATATCTATCATCAAAATAAAAATAATAAAAATCGACGAAAAAAATTTTTTTAGCACTTTATTACAAGAAAACGGCCCGACCGATCTCTACCAAAAACTAATCAGCACGATTCACAACCAATATCTTTCGAACGGTTTTTGAATTTTCAAATCGATTCAGAATTGCAGGCTAAAGCGTGGACAAAAATTTTTCACTTTTTTGCGATTTATAAAGAAACGGCTTGGCCGATCGTCGCACAAAACTGACTTAGTTCTCATCGAGACCATAGTTCTCAGCGAAACACATCGAAGGGCTTTTAAATTTTTGAAATCGGCCCGGCCGTTTTTGAGAAAACGTCGGTTTACGGCAAAAAATCACACACGCACGCGCACACACACACACACATAAATACTTTTTCCAAATTTGGTCTCATTCGATCCAGAAGGCTTGAAACATCGAGAAAACATTAAATTAGCGAATCGGAATTACGCGAAGAAATGCAAACATTTTAATTTTCAATTTTTGACCCATTACTATATCTTACTCTACGGAAAGTTAACAATATGAGAAAGCCGAATAAAGTATTATGCATACGAAATCAATCATTGAATTCAATCTGAATTGAATAATTTTGAATAGTTTTTAATTATCGATCAATTTGAACACATGCGGTATAAATGTTAGGTATAGAAAATTGGCTGAGTGTTGAAATCTCTATGCGTCATCTGGTCATTTTGACTACAAAATGGCAAATTTGCACTCTTCCCATGTGGAAAATATAAATTTTCAAGTTTCAAAATAATTTGAGTTGATTTTATGATTGGTCAAAGTTAAATAACTGTATTTATCGAAATTATTGAAAATGGGAAATTTTCCCTAATTTTAGCTCAATCTACTTATTATTTTCCAGCGATTTTCTCCGTGCAGCTTGAGATCAATCCGAAAAGTACTTCAAGCTAAATCCGGTCGTTGTTTTTCGGAACCGGAAGAAAGCTTTTGTGGAAATTTGCGCGTTGAAGGCGAAGAGCAGTGCGATGCTGGTTTACTGGGAACTGAAGACAATGATATGTGTTGTGATAAAAATTGCAATCTACGCAAAGACCCCGTCGCACGTTGCAGGTATTTACACAAGTATTACTTGTATTGAGTTTTGTTTTCAATATTCTTCAACGTCAATAGTTTTTTCATTACCTCATATATATCAAATCATAAAAAAACGTCTCGACAGATTATGTTACAATTCTTGAACATTTTATTCGAGAAACTGTCGACGAAATCAAAACTTAGGTTCACATTCTTCAAGCGCATCCATACAATTTCAGAAGGACTTGAAACGCCAAAAGAATATAAAATTATTAAACTGGATTTTTTGGTGATAATATAAACAATCTCATTTTTCCGAAAAGTTAAAAAAAATCACAACTTTTTTTTAAATCTACGGTGTCAATTGAATCCCACTCATCAATTTTTTGTCGACACATGTGCACGAAGTTCGATACATGTGTAAACTAGAAAAAAAAAGTCCGGCTTTTGTTGAAATTTCAGAACAAATCCTCAATTAATCATCATCCATTATTGCTAAACTCCGTAACAATTCATAAAAATTATCTCTCATTTTCAGTATATATTTATAAGTATATATTTTTAAGCTTCGGATTTTAGGTTGGTTTTTCGGATTAGTGCTAGCAATGATTTCAAGAAAGAACTTTGTATAGGTGCCATTTCAACATTTTGAAAGCATTTTAGTCAGTCCAATTCTCATTTTTTTGAATTTGAATAGGTTCACCAGACTCACATTTTTTGTTGCCATACATTTTTGACGCTGCTAAATATTTGTCAGACGCCAATTCATTTATTATTAATTTCCCGAAGGAGAAGTTTATGTTTTCATCAAAAAATCCGATTCGCTAATTTTATGTTTTCGACGATTTCCATTCTGAATCGAATGAGACCAAATTTGGAGAAAGTATGTGTGTGTATGTGTATGTGAACAAATTTTTTGCTATAAATCGAAATTTTCTTAAAAACGGCCGGACCGATTTCAAAAATTTAAAAGCCATTCGATGTATCTCGATGAGGACTAGCGTTTATCAATTTTGCGCGACGATCAGCCAAGCCGTTTCTTTGTAATTCGCAGAAAAGTGAAAAAAAATTTGTCCACGTTTTAGCCCACAATTCTGAATCGATTTTGAAAATTCAAAAACTGTTCGAAAGATATTGGTTGGGAATCGTGCTGATTAGTTTTTGGAAAAGATCGGTTTTCTTGTAATAAAGTGAAAAAAAAATTTTTTTCGACGATTTTCATGGTTTTTTTTTGACGGTAGATACCATAATCTTACTTTACTAAAATATTACGGCCCTACGACAAGTGGTTTAATTTTAAAAAATCCTCGAAGTTTGCAAAAACTAGTATCGTTTTTTCGGCATTTGTCAAAATTAGACCTTTTCATCGTCGAAACGTCAGAACCGATTTCAGAAATTTAAAAGCCATTTGAGGTATTTCAATGAAAACTATCGTTTGTCAGTTTTTTGCGACGATCAGCAAAGTCGTTTTTTTTTGTAATTTGGAAAAAAGTGTTAATCTTTTCATCCACATTTAAGCTCATACTACCGAATCGATTTTAAAAAATCTAAAACTGTTTGAAAGGTATTAGTTGGGAATGATACTGATTAGTTTTAGGTGAAAATCTACCGAGACATTTTCTTGCAATTAACTGTGGAAAAAAAATTTAAATCGATTTTTATGGAACTATTTTAGACGATATATATCCTGGTCTTATGAACTTTCTGAAATATTACTGCCTTACTTCAAGTAGTTTAATTTAAAAAAAATCATCAAAGTTTAAGAAAATGAGTAGTTTTTTTGACGTTTGTTGAAATTAAAATGAGACCATTTGCTTGGTATAACAATAGAGAACTTAGTCTTAATATAATGAACATACTAAAATTCTAAAATTTGCTTTTAGAAAATACTTCGAGTTAACGTGTTCGTCCATTTTCAATTATGTGTAATAAATCCACTCGGACTTTTAATCAGTCATAAATTGATTTTTTTTTATTGATTAAGTCGATTATTTACACATATCGGGAAGTTCATATAACTTGCCCCAAGGCAAAATACCAATACTAGTGGTGTATGGCATCGTGCCTTAAGGCAAATTGCTGGAACTTTCCATACCAAAAAATATTTTTTTTCAAATATTATTTTTTTTAATCTTTGAAAATTTTTTATTTTTTTTTGAGAAATTTAAAATTATTGAAAAAATTGACTTTTTGGGAAAAAAAATTGGAAAAAAATGTTTTTTTTATTTTGAAATATTTTGGAAATTTTGAACATTTTTTCGAATTAATAGCTGCTTTTAAAAACTGAGTTACTGTTTTTGGCACTTTTTGCCCCGTAACTCCGAAACGATTCGAAATGCCTTTGCCAAAAACTAATCAGCACGCCTCCTTATCAATACGAATCGAATGTTTTTTGAATTATTCAAATCAGTTGATCCGTGTTCCCGAAATCACACACATACACACACACATACATCCATTTTTTCTAAGGTATGCCAAAATATTGAGAAACCCTTGAAAAAAAAGATATATAAAAAAAAATATTTTGGATTTTTTGCGGTTACTATAACTTACGCTACTACTAATCAAAGTTCTAATTTTGACAAATGCCAAAAAAACGAAACCAATTTGCAAACTTTGACGAATTTTTAAAGTTAAACGAGTTGTCGTAGGGCCGTAATATTTTAGTATGATCTAGAAGACTATGGTATCTATCGTCAAAAAATAATAATAAAAATGGTCGAAATAAATTTATTTTACATTTTATTAACACTTTATTACAAGAAAACGGCCCGGCCAATCAAAAACTAATCAGCACGATTCCCAACCAATATCTTTCGAACGGTTTTTGAATTTTCATAATCGATTCAGAATTGCGGGCTAAAACGTGGACGAAAAATTTTTCACTTTCCTGCGATTTACAAAGAAACGGCTCAGCCGATCGTAGCGCGAAACTGACAAACGATAGTCCTCATCGAGATACATCCAATAAATTCCACTAAATATTATATTTTATACTTGGTTTATTTTATGTATGATTAGTATTGACAACACTATGTGTAATCATATTGATCATTTATAAAATATAGTTGGTATTTGTGTATTTACAAATAAAAAAAGGAAAAGTTTCAAGAATTATAAATTTCGGCAATGAGACTAGGGAGAAACAATAGAGAGATCCGAACTGACACTTGCACTATTTTTGTTTCCTCCGTGCTGTCACTATGATGAGCCTATCTGTCCAGTAGAAATGCGATGCGTGTTGACAGGCCGCTACACATCGAATGGCTTTTAAATTTTTGAAATCGGTCCAGCCGTTTTGAGAAAACGTGGATTTACGGCAAAAAATCTGTTTACATACACACACACACATACTTTTTTCAAATTTGGTCTCATTCGATTCATAATGGCTTGAAACGTCGAGAAAACATAAAATTAGCGAATCGGATTTTTTTATGAAAACATAAGCTCCTCCTTTGGGAAGTTAATAGCATATAAAATACACTAAAATAGAATACACTAAAATAGATACATTGCGCCCGATTCTGTGCATATTTGGACAGCGCCCGACGGAGCGTTAAGAGTTTTGACATTATAATGGTAATGTTAAAAATTATCATAATTTCATTTTCTATACAGTGATAAAAACTCGCCATGTTGCCAGAATTGTCAATATATGCCAGCCGGCGTGAAATGTCGCGAGGCACAATACGCCACATGCGAACAAGAATCACGTTGCACGGGTACATCATCTGAGTGTCCACGTTCTCCACCCATGATGGATGGTACCGGCTGTTTGGAGCGTGGAAAATGCCAAAGCGGGAAATGCATTCCATACTGCGAAACACAAGCATTACAAAGTTGCATGTGCGACATCAGTGAGTATACAACATTTTTAATACATTTCATTGTTTATTGGTGATTGTTATTTTGTTTATTTAAATTATATGTATGCGATAAGTTAAATCAAGATTAGAAACGTTTACGAGTTTAATTAATCATAGTTCATTAGGGTAGGGCGGAGCTAGTTGAGCAAGTTTTTACTTAAACGGATGTAGCTCCTCAATGAAAAGTCTCAATAAATTCCTATACGGCTTAATGGATTTGTTGTTTATGGCTTAACACAAGTGTTAATACTATTTTTTGGTAATAAGTAAAATTTAAAAGCTACAGCTGTTTAAATGCAAAAAGTCAAGTATGCTCAATGTACCCCATAGATAGGGCTAGTTGAGCACCGAGAAAGTGTAATGAAATCAAAGGATCAATGTCGATAAGTGATGAAATCAAATAAGTTTTTAACAACCAGTTCTATATTTATAGTCTTTATTGACAGAGAAAACAAAACTTATAGTAATTTTCTTTGAATAATTAACCAAAAGTAGAATCAACCGTATCTTAGGAATTGTTTTACCATTATATTCAGTATTTTTGTTTAAAATCATTATTTCTTTATATTATTACTCAGAGAGTAACTTAAATCTAAAAATTAATTTCTGGAAGTTAATGGTAATTGTCTTAGTGACAGAACAAGTTTAGCAACTATGCTCAACTAACCCCAACTCGGAATTTCAAAATAAAAGTGAGTTTATAAAAAAACGGTGAGAATTATACCCAGAATCTCTGTACATATTAAAAGTACTATAATCATATGGAAAAATAACATTTACCTGATTAAAAATAAATGACATTTGACTAAACCAGACGAAAACTCGTGATGAATTACTTTTTTACGTTTTGGTTTCAAAATAAACAAAACGCCATTGAGCCTCAGTCATTTGTCCAGCGGCCACTAGCGATCGCGGGATGTTTATTTCTCCCAAGCCTCTATCTTTCCGCCATATAATGCCTAAACGGCGAATAGTTTTCGAGATATTTCGATTGCTCAACTTGCCCCTATGCTCAACTAGCCCCGCCCTACCCTATCAATATTTATGAAAAACTAATAATTGTTTATACAAAACTAGCAAACCGGGCGAACTCCGTTTCACCACCAGATGATTTCATTTTATGTAACATTTCGTTTGGTGATTAAAAGATGAAGAAAAAAATTGCCTGCTGTTGAAATTGAATAAAAATTTGCACAATACACGTGATTGATTTGATGGTTTCCAATTGAAATGTTAGGAAACGAATAACTAATTTTTTTACTTTTTTGCACAATTTCACAGTGAACACAATGCCGGTTTGTCACATGAAATTAACTGAGCAGAGAACAGTGAGTAGCTGTCAAACAAATGAGTAGCAGTGAAACAAAAAATATTAGTTTGTAGTACATGCTAAATATCAGAGATGATGCCGTATGTAAAAAAGAAAAAATGTTTTCTGCTTTTCTGTTGAAATTTTTTGTCAATTTTCTTAGCTATAAACCTTGCGGAGCCCGAGACCTTTCCAACGAATGCAAAATCGTCGAAATCGGTTCGTGCGTTCTGGAGTTATATCGTCAGGAAGGAAAACCCGACTTACTTTTTTATGTCAACTCACAAAGACACACGCAAATATGTATCCATATTTTTGAGTTTTCGAAATATCCGTCTTTTGCTCGTATAACAGCAGCGTATAATCCGGGCATCTTTTCGATCAATGTATTCAATGGTTCCGTCGTTATTTTTTTTTTCAACGATTCAGTAGGAACGTCCGAAACTGTTTCGTATTATTTGGTTGCAATTTTCTTACTTTCCTGTCCAACTCGTCCCACAGCAACTCATCCGGCGACTGAGGATGCCATATATACACATATATATTTACATATATATGTATATATATATATATATATATATATCTTATATATTAAATTTTTCTGTATTGATGTATGTAAATATACTTCTCCTGAACGATTATTCGGATTTTGATAAATCTTTCTGAAGTTTGTTAAGGGAACTTATTAGAATGTATGCGATTATAAAAATATAGCAATATTATAGAAATAAATGGAAAATAATGCAAACAACGACATGTCATTGTTTGAAATTGAAAATATTTGAGGCATTGTTTGGCCTTGAAAACAAATGAAAACTGTCATCTACCAAAAAACTCATAAGTTTACTTATGAGCCTAGACAATATTAGAATATGTGTTAGATATTAGAATATGTGTTTAGTGTCACAGGACCAAATAACAGCTTTGGTGGTACTGTCCGTTTCTCATGGCATATCTGTTAGTTGTTTGTAAGGTTCTGATAAGAGGGCAATATCAATTTTCATTTCTCTTAGCGGTAATATTTTGATTTGTTTTTGGTAAAAATCCGCTGGCACGTGTTCTTATAAATAACTGTTGAAAAATATTTTTTCGACGATTTTTATGAAGCTTTTTTGACGATAGATATCATGGTCTTCTAGAACATACTAAAATATTACGGCTTTTTAAATAATTTAATTTTAAAAATTTGCCAAAATTTGCGACAATTGGCCGAGCCTTTCTTTGTAATTGGCAGAAAAGTGAAAATTTTTTGTTCACATTTTAAAAGTATAATGAATCGATTTTAAAAATTAAAAAAACTATTCGAAGAATATTTGATAATCGTGCTGATTAGTTTTGAACAGAGATCGGCAAAGCTGTTTTTTCGTAATTAACCCCTTCCCTTACGAGCTAATATCCAAAATGTGCGGGTCCGAAACGACACCATGGTCGGTCGCTCGTAGGGTCATAAATAACTTTGATCAATGTTCTAAACGGTACAAATAACAAATTTCCTATGATTTTGTATATATAAGTGCTATTTGTGAAAATCTGTACCTCTTCGTATTTGGGCCGATAACCCTGCGACGACTCTGAGGGATCCTATTCGTGTTTGGACCGATAACTATGCGACGCCTCTGACGCGTCTTATTTGTTTTTGGGCCGAATTCCTTGCGACGCTTCTGAGGCGTCAAGGAATTAATGGTTGAATTTTTTTTTCAAAAATATTACGTCGACAACTCGTTAATTTCAAAAATTTGTAGAAAAATATGATACTCAAAATTTGTGACAAAATCCTCTTTTTTGATGTGATGAGTCAAAATTAGAATTTCACAAATTTAAAAGCCTTTGGAATAATTTCGAGAAGGAGGAGCCGCGATTAGATTTGCGAGAAAATCGGCCAAGTCATTAGAAATTAGAAATGGCTTTGGAATTAGTAAAATATTTAGTGAGCTGGTTCTAGCTGTATCAAAAATGTTACCATTAACTAAATCATTAAACAATATCAATGACTACGCACATGATTTATGTAATCGTGCAGTTGAAAATTTTATAGAAAAATCTAAATCTCAATTTTGGTTGATTAAGTCAATTATAATACATTTTGGGAAGTTTATGTAACTTGCCTTAAGGAAAAATGCCACTTTCAACTAGTTCCGCCTTGAACTAATCTATTCCTGTTTACCCCATATGGGAAAAACTTACCCAATGTTTAATTTTTAATTATAAGTGATTTTCCGAAGAAAAAGCTATATTGTTTCGCCAATACTAAATACCAATTTCAAATGACAAATTTTTACAAAGATTATACCTAAAAATTCATGAGCAAAGTTAGAACAACTACCTATTTAATTTATCTCTTGTAAAATTCATTTTTTAACTTAATATACCTTTATTTACTTATTTTTCCCATTTACTATTTTCTTATTTTTCACATCTTTGCCTGCGTATGTTGGTTCTTTTCACCCCAGCCCCATGTAATTTTTTATAGATGTTATATAAAAAATCTTTCGCATCTAAGGTAAAAATGTCAATGCATAGCCGAAAACAATTAAATACCGTAAATTAAAGTAGACCTTTAAACTCCGCTCCACTCTATATTTACATTAATTTTTATATTAATATTTACCATTCAATTTCGTAGTATCTAAAAGTAGTAAAAAAATAAAGAAAAAGTCTTCAAAAAATTCGAAAAATTGTCGGGGGTGATCAACCCGTGAAAAAAATAAAAAATAAAACCCACAATAAAAAATTAAGCACTTTCATTGAATTGAAAAATCTGAATCAGGGTTCAGTAAAAAATGTTTTCTGAAATAAATCGAGAATAAAAATAATATAATTACTATACTAAATTTCCGTACAAAATAGAGGTTTCTGATGAGAGGATGAAAATTTAGAGTAATTTATACACGCACAAAAATAACAGATGATTTGTTATGCTTATAAGATTACATATGAATCCATTAATAACTTGCTAATAATTTAGCTTTTGTTAAAAAAATTAAAATAATTATTTCATATTTTATTATTTAGTTGGAGACGCTTGTAAACGTTGTTGCAGGATGAGTATGAACGAAACATGTTTTCCTGTTGATCCACAAGATATTTTGCCAGATGGTACACCTTGTATTCAAGGCTTTTGTAATAAGGTATTGTAAAAGTGATTATTATATATCTATATATAATAATTAGATTTTTCTTTCGACGTTGAGACATATCTTGAATATTGATTTTCCGCCAATCGTAAATAAAAGAAAACAAATAAATAAACATATTTATTTATAATATACGTTTCGATACGGATTGTGTGTCATCATTCAGCAATTTTTGATAATCAGTATCTAAAAACACATTTAAAATAATTAAACGAAAAAAATAATATATTTAAAAATCATATCTAGGAGAATTCAATACGAATGCCAACATTCATGCTTTGTATTTAATTTCGACATTCGTATTTCCTTCTTTTAGATATGTACATCCTAGACTTCATTCTAGTGGAATATTCTGTCAATTGCAATAATTAAACTAACAATAAGTAAATAATTTGTAATAGTTTAAAAAAAAATAGTAATGATAATTTAGTAAGAAGAATGTTATGATCAATTTTGACAAAAGCTTTATTGTAATCAGTGTAAATTACATCAACTTGTCCATTAGTGTTTCAGCTAGAAATTGTTTAATGGAAATAAACATATAAAAAAAGATATTTCCATGTATAAAAATATATATTAAATTTTGTTGATTATCAAACTTTACAAAATGTCATGATCATATTTCTCTCAAATTCATAGCTCACTTGATTTCCACATATGTCTAAACAAAAGCTCTTTTTTATCGGAGAATCTAGCCAAAACCTGAGTAAGCGCCTTCATCAACACAAAAATAATTCAAAAAATCTTAAACAATTCAAAACCATGTTAACCGAACATATAAATAATTTAAATCATAATATAGATTTTTTCAACCCAAAAATTTTACATTCTGAAGACAACGTAATTAAAAGAAGATTCGAGGGGTTATTTTTGCAATTGCATAACGACAGGGTCATAAACAAACGATTTGACACTACAGCCCTGAACGAAACAAACACGTGATTCCTAAATAGTGTGTCAAATTTCTAAAGAAACGACCATCGCCTTTTAAATTTCTCGTAAAATTTGAACACATGTTAAAAACTGCTTCAAAAACAATGTGGCATTTCTATCTTAAACTCCGTACAGTAAATACATAGTTTCGACAACTTTTTATGTAATCATGTTCATTTGTGTGTTTTACCATCTGGGATTAATGTTTTCATAAGGATATCATATATTAGGATACAAAATTATAAGTGTTTTATTATTATTATTATTATTTTTCCTATGAAATTTCTTACATATTATTTATTTAGTTTTAATTTTTATAGTTAAATTGATTGCCACTGAATGAAGGCTAAGATGCTAGCCGAAACGTATGGATTTTAAATAAATCTCTAAAAACTCTCATACTATTTTTATTGATGTAACGACCGACTTTTTAACTCAAATTAAATATATTATATCAACATCAAATTCAAGACTAAATATATATTCCAGGGACTATGTGAAAAAACGGTACAAGATGTTGTTGAACGCTTTTGGGACATAATAGAAGATATAAACATAAATAAAGTGCTACTGTTCTTGAGGGATAATATAGTTGGAACAGTTATTCTAGTCACAGCTTTAATTTGGCTTCCAGCAAGTTGTGTTGTTACATATATTGACAGAAGAAAACGTAGAATGGAGGAAAAAGAATTTGATTGGAGTCAAAGGCAAGATCTTGTGCATCCATCAGATCATAGACGAATTATACAAGTTCGGTAAGTATTCATTTTTTAACTTCCAGAACAAGACGTTAATCGTAATTAGTAAATGTAGTATTTACAGCATATGTAATAAAAATCTGACTTTAAAGATGGTAGAGTAGGAAAGTGAAAGGGCTAAAACAGTTCTATTATGAAGAATAATCGCAATTACATATAAAATAAATATAGAACATTATTTAGCAACGTACATAATCATTTTAAGAAATTATCGGTGTTTTGGAATACCCAAGATTTGCCTTAAGTAGTAATTTTTTTCTGAGTTTGTAATTTGAACAAAGTAGTTTATTCATTCGATTTTACCGGAATGAGTCTTGTGAACTAATTCATAACTTCCCGTAAGTTATGGTAATCGTCTAAAAATCGAAATTGTTTGAGGTTTCTGAGCATTTGGACATACTCCAGAAAAATTGGTGTATGTATGTATGTATGTGTGAATACAATTTTTCGTCGAGGTTTTCGGGTGTACCGCAAATGTTTGATTCAAAAAGCATTTGATTTTCGATCCCTACTTATGGGGATTAGTGCTAGGGATTATCGGTTTTCAAAAGCCGGTTTTTGAAAACCGACAAACCTTAGTTGTGATTAATTTTTGGCAAGGACAGGCCAAAATTCACAGATAAGGAGCTAATAGTGTAAAAATTGCAGTTGCACAAAACATCCGATTCCAACGATTCAAAAAACATTTTGCTTGTGAAGAAAGGATTTGTTTTTAGGGAAAACAATAAAAAATTATTTTTAAATTTCGATTTTTAACTTCCCGAAGGAGGAGTTAATGTTTTTATCAAAAAATCAGATTCGCTAATTTCATGTTTTCTCGACGTTTGAATCGAATGAGACCAAATTTCGAAAAAGTATGTGTGTGTGTGAACAGATTTTTTGCCGTAAATCGGCGTTTTCTCAAAAACGGATGGACCGATTTTAAAAATTTAAAAGGCATTCGATGTATCTCGATGAGGGCTATTTGTAGTTTGCCAGTTTTGTGCGACGATCGGTCAAGCCGTTTCTTTATAAATCGCAGAAAAGTGAAAAAAATTTCGTCTACGTTTCAGCCCGCAATTCTGAATCGATTTTGAAAATTCAAAAACTGTTCGAAAGATATTGGTTGGGAATCGTGCTGATTAATTTTTGGTATAGATCGGCTGGGCCGTTTTCTTGTAATAAAGTTTAAAAAAAAAATCGACTATTTTTATGATTATTTTTTTGACGGTAGTTACCATAGTCTTCTAGATCATACTAAAATATTATGGCCCTACGACAACTCGTTTAGCTTTAAAAATTCGTCAAAGTTTGCAAAAATTTAAATGGTCTTTTTGACATTTGTCAAAATTAGAACTTTCATCGAGGTTTGCTCAAAAACTATTGAACCGATTCCAGAAATTTAAAAACCATTTGATGTATCTCGATGAGGATTATCGTTTCTCAGTTTTGTGCGACGATCGGCCGAGCCGTTTCTTTGTAATTTGGAAAAAAGTGTTGAACTTTAACTATTTTTCATAATCTCTCATACCAGGCACCTCTATCTGACTGAGATTTGAAAATAATGTATATATGTAAATAAATAAATGAAAAAAAAAACTTTTCATCCACATTTATGCTCATACTACCGAATCGATTTTACAAAATCAAAAACTGTTCGAAAGATATTAGTTGGGAATGATTCTGATTAGTTTTAGGTGAAAGTCTACCGAGCCGTTTTTTTGTAATTAACTGTTGAAAAAAAAATTTAAGCTGATTTTCATGGAACTTTTTTTGGCGATATATATCATGGTCCTATAGAACTTACTGAAATATTACGGCCTTACGACAAGTAGTTTAATTTTAAAAATTCATCAAAGTTTGAGAAAATGAGTAGTTTTTTCGACATTTGTTAATATTAAAATTTAACGATTTACTTGGTATAACGATAGATGGAGTAACTCTTAATAAACATTAAAGTTCTACAAAAAAACTGGCTCAATTATAAAAATTATTGATTTTTGAAAATTTGCTTTTAAAAAATATTTCGACCGGGTTGACGTGTTCGATTTTTAATAATGTATAATAAATCCACTTCGAATACTTTTAACTACTCATGAATTAATTTATCTATCATGAATTAGTCGATTATTTACACAAATCGTGAAGTTCATGTAACTTGCCTCAAGGCAAAATACCAATGCCAACTAGTTATTTTTAACTTCCCTTAGGGCAGTTATAGTAATGCGCCGAAAAACGAAAATAAGAATTTTTCCATTTCTCGACGTTTTGAAGGTTTCTGAACATTTTGGCATACCTCAGAAAAAATGGATGTGTGTGTGTTTTGTATGTCCGCATTTTTTCGTTCACGTTTTCGGGCGCACGGATCAACCGATTTGAATGGTTCAAAAAACATTCGATTCCTATTCATAGGGAGATGTGCTGATTAGTTTTTGGCAAAGGCAGGACCAGCCGTTACTGAGATACGGAGCAAAGAGTGCAGAAAATACAAATCGAGTTTTTGAGAGAACGGAGTATCCGATTAGAATGATCTGAAAATTATTCAATTTGTAATGATTGGGAGAAGAGGTGATTAGTTTCTAGCAAAGGCAGGTCCAGCCGTTTCGAAGATACAGAGCTAAATTTGCAAAAAATGGCAGTTTTTGAGAGAACTAAGCGTCCGATTTGAATTACTCAAAGTTCTTTCTGTTTGTTTCAACAAAATAATTGCTTTTGGAAATAAAAAAAAACATTTTTTCAAAAAAAAAATTGTTTTTGTATATCGAAAATAATTCAGACTTTAGTTTTAATTCTGTTTTAATATACTTTAAATAAATAATTTCAACTTTGCAATTCAGTTCATATAACTTTTATAAATTAGACAATATTACAATATCATTTCGTTACGGTTCGGGAAGTTCCAGCAATTTGCCTTAAGGCACGATGCCATGCACCCCACTAGTTTTGAAAGTTTTTCGTCCACACAAAAATTAGACCTTTCGACCTGCCGAGCCGTTTCTTTGTAGTTTGGAAAAAAATGTTAAGCTTCGTCCACATTTAAATTCATGCTACCGAACCGGTAGCTTTTTAAAAAATTAAAAACTGTTTGAAAGATAGTAGTTAGTAGTTAGGAATGATACTGATTAGTTTTAGGTGAAAATTAGCCGTTTTTTATGGAACTTTTTGGCGATGTATATCATGGTCTTATAGAACTTACTGAAATATCACGGCCTTACGACTAGCAGTTTAATTTTAAAAATTTATCAAAGTTTGAAAAAATGAGTAGTTTTTTGATGTTTGTTAAAATTAAAATTAGACGATTTATTTGGTATAACGATAGAGTACTTAGTCTTATTGAACATACTAAGCCATTAAAGTCCTACAGAAACTGGTTCAATTATAAAAATTGCTGATTTTTGAAAATTAGCTTTTAGAAAATACTGCGAGTTAACGACTTCGTTCGTTTTCAATCATGTGTAATAAATCCACTCGGAATACTTCTAATCATACATAAATTAATATTTTTTATTGATTATGTCGATTATTTACACATATCGGGAAGTTCTTGTAACTTGCCTCAAGGCAAAATATCAATACCAACTAGTTTACTATTGATTTCACGCTCCGCCCAGAACTTTATTCTAGATTTGTCTGGTTTATTTGGTATATTTTGTATAAATCTGCACCTACATTTTGCCGGAAACAACTCCCCAAATAACATTATTTTCCAGCGGTCAAATTGACCGACCGCGGTAGTTAGGCCACATAACAATTTTTTTTTTCGCAAAATAGAAGAAATAATTAAAATCAAAGAGTGAGAAAAATATTAGTATGTTTTAAGAATTGTCATATTGGTATTTTAACGTTTAAAAATGTCTAAGATATACACAAAATTTGAAACTGTCATTTTGACCGGCCTTGGTAGGTTTAGTGTTTAGTGTAGGACTAGTAGGTTTAAGAAGTATGTAAAAGAAACAAAAACAAAAATAGAAATTTCGAAAATAAATAGATGTAAATACTTAAAGAAAGAATAAGTACTCTAATTATTTGTTAAAAAATTAACTAAGAGTTGTGCAAAAGGTTGTGTTCTGATCTTACATTAACACATTCATAAAAATAAGACAAATATCTGCAAACTATCTCTTGAAAGTGAATCTTATATATATATATATATATATATATATATATATATATATAAAGCGAGAGGTTTTTCTTCAGATGGTGAAATAATATGATAAAAATTGTTTCTTGGGCATCCATCCAATAATTAAAAAAAAAAATTTAT
The DNA here is from genome assembly GCF_003426905.1 of Ctenocephalides felis. Classification (NCBI taxonomy): domain Eukaryota; kingdom Metazoa; phylum Arthropoda; class Insecta; order Siphonaptera; family Pulicidae; genus Ctenocephalides; species Ctenocephalides felis. The sequence goes on from NW_020537758.1 coordinate 58,717,900, forward strand.
TTGTATGGTGAGTTTCTTTACATTTGTTTATTTTATGTTGTTTTTCATATATACTTTTCATATACATTGTTTCTACTTATTTTTGTCTGTAATTATGTATCTTTTATATTATTTTTTATATTGTTTTAATTTGTAACCCTGATATATTTATTTGTAGCACTGAAGATGGGTCAAATCTGGACCCGAAACGTATGTTCTCTAATTAAAACATTTTGCATTAAAACTGTTTTTTTAATTATTGGATGGATGCCCAAGAAACAATTTTTATCATATATATATATATATAATATATATATATATATATATATATGAGTAAGTTCTTCAAGGGCATACATCAAATAAAAGGCAAAGATTTAGAAGTTAATCTTTAATTTTTCCAATGGAAAAATTAAAGATTAACTTCTAAATCTTTGCCTTTTATTTGATGTATGCCCTTGAAGAACTTACTCATATTTCTCAACATCAAAATTAACTACTTTAACATATATATATATATATATATATATATATATTTATATACTCGTATATATATATATATATATATATATATATATATTATATTAGGGTGGTCCTTAATATGGACATTTTCGAATTTCCTTGTTCCCAAGGGCTCGAATGGTTCCAAATTGATAAAAAACAATTCTCTGAAAGTTTTTGCTCTTAATATTGTCTTTTAGATAGAGCGCAATTCAATCAAAGTTTTGTATAGAAATAGCATGAAAAAATTTTCAAAAATTATGCAGAGCGTCGAATTTTCAATAAAAAATGATACAAATTTTCACTTTTAATTCATTTGTCGCTAACACCTAAAAAATTTTTTTTTTAATTTTCAAAATTTTTTTCATGCTATTTCCATACAATGTTTGATTGAATTTGAGCTCTATCTAAAAGTTAATACTAAGAGCTAAAACTTTCAGAGATTTGTTTTTTATCAATTTGGAACCATTTGAGCCCTTGGGAGCAAGGAAATTCGAAAATGTTCATATTAAGGACCACCCTGATATATATATATATATATATATATATATATATTTTTTTTTTTTTTTTTCTTTTAGCGTTCCAAGACAGAGAGCTAATATTACAGGCCAATAAAATATCCAATGGTTCGGAAAATATTTTTTAATGCTGGCAGATAAGTATTAGTACATACTCTAAATATGATTCAATTTTAAACTCAAAATCAAGTTTAGTTCTGTGCTAATTCGATATTATCCTGATTCACCTTTTGCAAGAAAAAAATGCCCATGTGACAATTTGTTACAAACTACTTTCAATATCCAATAAATTTAACATTTGTAAATACAAATTGATCTATACAGGTAATTTTAAAATATTGAATTACCATTTGATAATTATTCAAGATACAACCCAAAGTGAATCAATATTTAAAAAGTATATATATATACATATATATACATACATACAATATATATATATATATTATATATATATATATATATATACTTGGTTGATTCGGTTCATTTTCAATCTAAAATTAGATGGCAGAAGGTGGTGCTGCATTTGATTTGATTATAAATAACTAATATTTCATTTTAATTTGTATTATTAAGCAGGCACTGAATCATTTGATTCGAATTGACACATTACTAGTTGTGATATTAATTTTTGGATTGTTTAAAGTATAAGTATAATTGAGTATTAACTTATTTAAGTATTAACTAATAATATAAAATTACAACTAATATAGTAGTACATAAATAATAATGGAAGTAATTCATAAATTAGTTAAGTTATATACAATTCAAATTATATTAATTTATATGAAAAATTATGTGTACCAAATATATTGTAATTGAAAAATTCACAATTATAGTAATTTCGCATATGGGTAATGTAATGTATTGTTAATGATCGTGCAGAATTTGGATGAATAAAATATAAAATGGAAATTAATAATTCTATTTTTAAATTATCTAAGCCATTTTTGAGTAAGATTAATGTTTTATTATGATGAAGATTTAAAAATTGTTTGAAGATATTGATTTCTTTTCTCCATCATTTTAACTTCAAATAAAATAAATAACTAATAAGTGCTGTGCAATTTCAGAAACATAAATTAGATTTATAATAATGTCGTATGAACAATTTAATATATTATATTGTGCCTTTTCTTTAAGGCACAGTTTATTGCAGGTAATTGGACTAGATAGTTTGTCATATTACAATAATTAATTACTAGCTAAATGAAGATTTACCTACTTATATTAAAGAATTAAAATTAGTATCTAACTGTTGCATAACATTGGCTTCAAGAATAACTTGAATGTACCAAAGATACGTACGTACTGTCCGAAAACATTGATGTAACTGCTGCATTTTTTTTCGATAAGCATTCATTTCTGAAACCAGAATTAATTAAATTATTGATTTGAAAAAATGATGCAAATAAAACATTTATTGCTGTAAGTCTGTATACCTACTGAGTAACTATATCTATAATTAACCAATACTATTATTTCAGAATTAATCTATATGATTATTACCTTCAGTTGAAAGATGTGTTTTCTTTAATCTTCGATTATACTCCAGTCTTCCGTTTTGATAAGCATCGTGTATTACTTGCTCCCAATGGTCCATTTCATAAACTGGTAAGGCTCGACCAATGGGTAAATTAACCAATTTTAAATTATCAATCAATTCAGAAACCTGTGTGATTTTATACCAATATAAAAAATTTTATACTTAAGTAAAAGAAATCGTAAGTATTTTAAATGACCTTAAAATGAGTATTGTCATATAATGATTTTTATGTGCTTTGTCTGAAATTCATATATATATAT
>NW_020537758.1:58721700-58810427 GCF_003426905.1 Ctenocephalides felis
ATATAATGCACACACAACACTGCATATATATGTCTACATACACATAAAATCATTCTAAAATTATTCGTTTTTAATTAGATTTAAAAAATTTAGATACGAGTCATGAATGATATTATGATCTGATCTTTTATTAACACAACTTGACCAATTCAAGAAGATTAAACTACTTTCTGAGAAAAGTCCTTTAAAAGTGCAATCCTCTCTATATGAAATATTGGGTTCAAAGACATAGAAATGAGAATTTTCAACGGAATGTTGGAAACTTCGATTTTTATGGTGAATAACACTTAATTCATATTGTCTTTTGGATGCATTGTGATGTTTGGCTAATGTATTGTTTATCACAATTTTTGGAAAGATAAAATTAACAAAAATTAGTGATATGGATATATAGATCAATATTGCAGGTAAATAATTTTTGTTACTCAATTTTATTTTTATTTACTAGATTTTTTTAAATTTTTTATTTTTTACTTTTATATACCTTTCTTTACTTTTGTCTGATGCATAATCCATTCCTTTATATTAAAAAAACTTTCTTACTTAATATTCTGTATTCTTCGTCATAAATAGAGTTAGTCTATATAAGAAAATGTTTTGACAGAAAAAAACTGATGATGGAACGTATCTAGTTCCGAAACGTCGTAATTAAACATCTACAAAAAACAATAATTGTTTTACATTATTCGATTTATTTTTTGAAAAAGGACCATATATCAATTTATGAAAAAATCTAGGATTTATTCTTATAAATATTAGATAATGTCCTTCATTTTAAATCCGATTGCTTAAGCTTTGTTTATTTATTTTTCTTTAATACATATATAAACATAGTCATCCAATTCATAATCTCTTATATTTTGTCTATAAAATAAGAATAAAATTACAGTATTTATAATAATCTATATGAAAGCATTTAATACTCCTCGAATTCGTTACGGTACAGGAAGTTCCAGCAATTTGCCTTAAGGCATGATGCCATACACCACTAGTTAAATTTTAAATTCTTAGTTCAACGAAAAGTCTTATTTCTTGAAAGTTGGGGCAATTGTGTCATTATTTTTGACTATTGTCCTAGAAATGATATTCATGATAGTTACAGTTCCAAAGTTTAAATAAACAAAAGTAATAAAAATTAACCGCAGTAACAAAAAAACAGTCACAATTTTATAAAGCTGTAGGTTGCATTCAAAAGGTCATTATTTCCAGACATGAATTTTTTTTTCTAAATGTTTTCAGAAGTTCTGTTTATAAGTGTATTTGTGAATTTGTAAATTGTTTTGTAACTTTCAGTTTTCTAAGAACTTTGTATTGAAAAAATAATTTTGAAAATATCATTGATATTTCCTTGAAAATTGTGTTTTGACATAAAACTTACCTTATAATACTCTTGCAAAGCATGTGCTATAATAGGGTGGTTCAAATAAAAATTATCTGATATATTTAGTACAGCTGAAGAATAGAGTTCATTTTCAATAGATCCTCGAAAATTTTGTTGGCACTTTTGTTCTAAAACTTCTCTTTCCTTTTTCAACATAATTACTTGATTAAAACACATTTCAGTATACCTTTGTTTCTTCAAGCATTCTGATTGACTATGATAAGATAATAATTTAAGTTATTATAATTGGTAATAATAAGAACTTGAGCTATAAAATGATTAAATTCAATATTTTATGCAATACAGAGGTTATATTGTACTAATTTAACAATTTTAAATTAATTTTAAAACAGAAATGTATTTTAGTTATTCTAAAGTACAAATACTATAAAAAATGGTGTACAGATAAATAAAAATAATGGGATAATGAATTCACCGTAAGGGAAATATGTTGAGCACAGAAGGTGCAAATTGAAAATTTGAGTGCATACAAATAATTTAATTTGCAGCTACTTTAAATTGTAAATTCTATTTGTACTTTTAAATAACTAAAGTAATAATAATTCAAGCTTTAAATATACCATTAGCATCATATATAAATGAATAAAGATATTAAAAAGACTAATTAAATTAAATTACTCACAAAATTTTAGAATAATTTTTGTGTATTCCAAATGGATTTTTTTCTTTTTCGAGATAAGCCAATGAGTCACTTAAACTATTTAAGCCAAGTGATTTCGAAGTTATTATTCCATCAGCTATTATCTCACATGCATTTTGATTCTGCTGAAATATACAAGCAAATTATAAAATAATGAGTTACAACGTGATCAAATATCAGTTTGAAAATTGGTAATAAATATTATCATATCTCATTAGATGCGATTGGAGGAAAGTTTACTATACAATTGTATATATTTAAACAAAATATCTCCTTGACAAAAATATTGAAAGCCAATTTTGTATGGCATTCTAGACCAATTTAGTTAATAGATAAATTCTGCAGAATTTAGTTAATTGTTCTGCAATGTGATATATAGCAGAATACTCTGGTATCACCAACAATATGTTCTTTGAATAACAATAATAATAAATCTGAGAATAATAAATTTGGATTCATTATGTGATAGCACCACAAATCAATGATTCCCTCAATATATGGAATTAATATATTTTATATGATTTAATAAAATTAATGTATTAAATCTAAAAGAGCTGAATTCTTGATGTATATTATGAGAAATGATAAACATTCTCTGGAAGGTTTTTTTTTAATGAGTGACTTAAACTATTTAAGCCAAGTGATTTTGAAGTTATTATTCCATCAGGAAAAATTTGCATATTATATTTGCATTTGCGTCCGCATTCGTATTTGGATTTATAGTCACACTGACTATTATTTCACATGCATTTTGATATTGCTGAAATATACAAGTAAATTATAAAATAATGAGTTACAACATGATCAAATATCAGTTTTAAAATTGGTAATAAATATTATCATATCTCATTAGATGCGATTGGAGGAAAGTTTACTATACAATTGTAAATATTTCTTGACAAAAATATTGAAAGCCAGTTTTTGTATGGCATTCCAGACCAATTTAGTTAATAGATAAATTCTGTAGAATTTAGTTAATTGTTCTGCAATGTGATATATATAGCTTCTATCTTGTATCAGCAGAATACTCTGGTATTACCAACAATATGTTATTTGGATAACAATAATAATAAATCTGAAGGTAATGAATTCGGGCCCATGATGTGATAGCACCACAAATCAATGATTCCTTCAATATATGGAATTAATATATTTTATATAATTTAATAACATTAATGTTTAAATCTAAAAAGGCTGAATTCATGATGTATATCATGAGAAATGAGAAACATTCTCTGGAAGGTTTTTTTTAAAAAAAAACAACTAATAAAAACCAGTATAAAACTAAGATTTATTACATTACCATATTATTATTATATTCCTCAGCGTTAGAACGACATGAAAAATTTCTTGATCTTAATAAATGTTGTTTGCTTTCCATAATCTGATCACTTTTTTCATGTGTTTTTTCATGCCCATTATTATTATTATTTTCAATAATAGTATCTTGACTTTGATGAGCACAATTACCTTTGGATTGCTTATTAATGCAAGTGATTGCGGGTTGTGTAAAATAGTTTTCCGTCAAATATATATTAGAACAGGTTGAAATATGACACCTAAATAATAAAGAAAAGATAATAAGAGTTCTAATACATATAATATTGAATATCTTAATCTCATAAAATAGTTTTACTTCTCGATATGTTGCTGAACGGGTTTTTCTTCTAGTACCTTCTCAATATAATCATTAATAAATAAATCCGTTTCTTGGAGCGAATAAGAGTATGGCTTTTCTTCCAATTGGCACTAAAATACATTTAGTATTTATATTATATAGTAAATATTTGATAAATTCAACACACTATGATTTATAAAACAATTGCACAATTGGAAAAAATATATCACTGCAACAATGTATGCGACTTGTATGGTTATGATAACCTTTAACATTTAATAAGTAATTAAGTATAATGTAATTAAATGTTCCATTATATACACACCTGCATTGTTTAGTTCAACCTGAATTAAAACAATACTTTAGTAACTGTATGATCTCAGTCAGTACATGGGGTGCAATATCACTATATCGTTTAGGATAGAGAGTACGATTTACCGCCAAATCATCGCAGCCGCCAAAACAAGCGGTCAAAACTAGAACTGGAACATTTTGGCGACGCATTAAGGTGCGTCCACACCTAACGAACGACCACGAACGTACGTGAATTTTGGTATGCGCGTGGGTCGCTTTTGTTAGAAATTTGTAATCTGCGCATATTATTATTCATCATGTTCGTTCGTTTTCGTTCGTTAGGTGTGGCGCACCTTCCCAACATTTAGCTCCAATATCTCTATTTGCCAAATTTATTTCGTTACTGAATAAAATTATAACTATAGTGGGGTGTATGGCATGGTGCCTTAAGGCAAATTGCTGGAACTTCCCGTATCGTAACGAAATGTTCGAAGAATACTGAATGTTTTCAAATAGATTATTATAAATTATGTAACATTGTCTAATATTTATAAGAATTATATAAACTGAATTGCAAAGTTGAAATTATTTGTTTAAAGTATATTAGAACTATAGTCAGGATTAAAAATAAAACTGAATTATTTTCGATATACAAAAATTTGAAAAAAAAAAGTTGAAATAAATTTTTTTTTTTCCAAAATCAATTATTTCGTTAAGACAAGCAGAAAGTTCTTTGAATCATTTAAATCGGACGCTTAGTTCTCTCAAAAACTGTCATTTTTTTGCACATTTAGCTCCGTATCTTCGAAACGGCTGAGCCTGCCTTTGCCAAAAACTATAGTTTATTATAATAAACACTTCTCCCAATTATTACTAATTAAATGTTCTTTAGATCATTCAAATCGGATACGCCGTTCTCTCAAAAACTCAATTTTTATTTTCTGCACTCTTTGCTCCGTATCTCCGTAACGGCTGGACCTGCCTTTGCCAAAAACTAATCAGCTCTTTTCCCTCTCAATAGGAATCGAATGTTTTTTGAACCATTCAAATCGGTTGATCCGTGCGCCCGAAAACAAACGTGACTGGAAATTTGTATCCATACATACATAAACACACACACACATACATACATACACACACATCCATTTTTTCTGAGGTATGCCAAAATGTTCAGAACCTTCAAAACGTCGAGAAATGTAAAAATTTTCTATTTCGATTTTCGGCACATTACAATAACTTACCCTACGGGAAGTTAATAAAGAATGTTTTCAAATAAATTATTATTACTATAAATACTGTAACATTCATTATTCGCATTTAATAAATAAAATTTAAAAGCTTATCAATTGTACGACGACGTTTATATATGCTTACATGAAAAATAAACTAGTGGTGCAAGGCATTGTGCCTTAAGGCAAATTTCTGGAAAATTCTGAACCAGAATTAAATATTCCAGGAAAAAAATAATAATCAATTATTAATAACAATTGTTTTCCAATAGATAAAAATGAATACTATATATTTTATCGCTAATATATTATACACTGACGATCGTACGGCACAAAACGCTTGTTTAAATTCTCGCGAGATGCCAATTTAAATGGATCCATCTCAAGTTACATTTATTAAAATAATGCAAATCAAATATTTGCATTGTGAAACTAAATCGTAAAATTTATATTTAAAGTATGAAAATTTGTATATTCTTAAAAATTTTCAAAAAAAAAATCTGAAAATTTTGAATTTTTGTTTTTGAAATTTGTTAGGTCTTTGAAAAATTAATTAGTCCTCATTTTTAAAATGTCTATAAAATATAATTTGATGTGCATATTCTAATGATAATTTTTCGACCACCAAATATTTTTTTTTAAGTTTTCCTTGTAATTCCGAAACTGATAAACCTACCTTTCCAAAAATGTAATCAAGTCTTCGTTTCCTCAATACAAGTAAAATATGATTTGAATAATTCAAATACGAAGCTCAGTTTCCTCAAAAACTAAATTACCGTTTTTTGCACTTTTTGCTTCGTATCTTCGAAACGGCTGAACCTGCCATATCGCCAAAAACTAATCAGCACGTCTCTCCGTCAATACAAATCGAATGTTTTTTGAATTATTCAAATCGGTTGATCCGGGTTTGCGAAATCGTAGACGAAAAATTGTATCCAACCATACATACAAACACACACACACATCCATTTTTTTAAGATATGTCAAAATGTTCAGAAACCACTGAAACGTAAAGATATGCAAAAAAATTTATTTTCGTTTTTATGCGATTACAATAACTTACCCTACGGGAAGTTAATTATGAATGCGGCGTTTTAAACTGTCTTGCACAAACGCTAATTTCGACTAAGTAAGGTAATTATGAAGAAAATTGAACAGAATTTTATATAAGGTTTAAAAGCAAAAAAACGTATACGTATACAAAAAATATAAGATAAAATATAACATATAATGGTTTCTAAAAAAACAATTTGTTTGAAAAAAAATTTGTATAGTATCTTTAAATAAATGAATAGTATTTGTTATTAAAATCATATTCAAGTATTTAGCACAATATATATATATATATATATATATATATATATATATATATATATATATATATATATATAAATAAGTATATATATATATATATATATATACACATATAATTTTATTTAATACAATATCCTCACGTACATGGATTATATAGTTGGTAAATGTAATAACAAAATAGTTTACAGTCATAAGTTGCATACTGTAGAACTCTAATAAAGTCAATTATTTTATAGTATCATTATTGCATAGTAATGCAGTATTACAAAAAGCAAGAGGCATATGTTAGTTACAAAACTAAAAGCTCACAGCCAAAAATATTTGGTGTAAAAAATAATACGATTTTGTTAAAGAACTGTAAAATATATTTAAACTTAATAAAGGCTTATTCCTACTTAACATTGAATACTGACATTCATTATCAAATAAAAGGGTAGGTATTTTTGACACAATAAAAGGTTATCCTCAATAACAGTTAACATTTTATACAGCAGTACTTGCTAAAACAGTTCTTATTTCAGAAAGTGAGTTATTTTTGAATGCTTCACATAGCTTCATCAATATTTTTTTCCGATTAGCGGCTACTTCCATTGAATGAGAAAGTGAATGTGCTCTACTGGTAATAGCTTGCGATATACCTCCCAGCCGAGCTGCATTAAAACCGTAAGATTTTGGACAAGGACCTTCAATATATTTGTACAAAAATGTAACAGTTTCCTGCTGAACATTATTCTCCTGCTCATCTGACTCCACCATACATGCCTATAACATATCCGTTACTAAGGTAATGAAGTCAAAGTTTACAGTAAATTTTAATAGTATTATACTTTACCATATGACCAAGGCTGACATTATTGAAAGAATGAAAATCTTCAACCAAACTATGATAATGTGTAGAAAACATAGTCCGGCAACCAAGTTGAACCAATTGATTTACAACACCAGCTGCAATAGCTGTACCATCATAGGTTGATGTTCCACGCCCTAAAAAATATTTATTACTGGGTGGTCATTTAGGTAGTAGCATTTTGTGTTGAGGCAAGTTTCATTAATCGATGCAGTTTCAATAATCAACTTAAAAAATAAAGGTATTAATTTATGAGCGATTTAAAAGTATACCTATTCGCTATATGGCATCATATTGTAAACAAATATTGCAAATTATTTAATTTTGAGCAAATTTGCCGTTTTACTTATATAGTTGTAAAAATAATTTTAACTTTGCAATTCAGATTCAAAATATTTATAAATTTTCTGTAATTCTTACTTACTTACTTATAAAGACCTCAAATGCGTTCATATCGTTTACATATATATATATTTTAGTTTGATGTAAATAAATATAAATATTATCGCACAAATATAAGCTCCATTATAAAATACGAGTTATGAAATTTACAGTATTTAAACAATCAATCTTTGAAATAAATATATAAAACAATTATTATTCATTGATCATTTTTATTGATTATTAACTTCCAGTAAGGTAAGTTACTGTAAGCGTCCAAAAATCAAAATTAAATTTTTTTGCGTTTTGAAGGTTTCTGAACATTTTGGTATACCTTAGAAAAACTGATGAGTGTGTGTTTTGTAGGGCGTTATATTTATAAATATTTCAGATTTTAATTTTAATTCTGGCTAAAGTTCTTAAGTTCACTTATATACTTTAAATAAATAATTATAACTTTTGCAATTCAGTTTATATAATTCTTATAAATATTAGGCAATGTCCTTCATTTTAAATCCGATGGATTAAGTTTTGTTTATAAACGTCGTCGTCCAATTCATAAACTCTTATATTTTGTCTATAAAATAATATTAATAAAAGTTACGGTATATATACCAATCTGTTTGAAAACATTTAATATTTCTCGAATATTTCGTTACGGTACAGAAAGTTCCAGCAATTTGCCTTGATGCACGATTCCAAACACCACTAGTTATAATTATGTTTATTCCTAGAATATTTAATTACGGGTGCTGGAATTCCAGAATATTTCCTCATTTTTGGCTGGTCAAAAAATTACGCACTTATCTGCTAATTATATAGAGATCTTATATTCTTATACTTTGAATAAATTTTGGATTTTTTATTATTATTCTTTTTATGATTAACTTTCCGTAGGGTAAGTTATTGTAATCGTCCAAAAATCAAAATTGAAAATTTTTACATTTCTTCACATTTTGAAGGTTTCTGAACATTTTAGCATACCTCAGAAAAAATGGATGTGTGTGTGTATGTATGTATGTATGGAAACAATTTTTCTTCCACGTTTTCGGGCGCACGGATCAACCGATTTGAATGGTTCAAGAAACATTCGATTCCTATTGATAGGTAGGTGTGCTGTTTTTGGCAAAGACTGGTCCAGCCGTTACGGAGATACGACGCAAAGAGTGCAGAAAATACAAATCGAGTTTTTGAGAGAACGAAGCATCCGATTTGAATAAATATAAAAAAATTTCAATTTGTAATGATTGGGAGAAGAGGTGATTCGTTTTCTCATTCGGTTTTCTTAAGTAAGCGTTTCCGGAGGTAAATAAATAACAATAATAAGTAGAAAATTAAACATACCTAATTCATCTAAAAGAACAAGAGAATTGTACGTAGCATGTCGTAATATTGAAGAAGTCTCACTCAATTCTACTAAAAACGTTGAATGTCCTGTTAAAATATCATCATTCGCTCCAAGTCGTGTGAATATCCTATCAACCAATACTAATTCGGCAGCATGGGCTGGCACTCTGGATCCCTAAGAAAAAGAATAGTAGATATCGATATCAATAACAAAATAACACATAAAACAATCTTAATTATGTAGTTGATACCATATGTGCTAAGATAGTCAAGAGACCAATTTGGCGCATCAGAGTTGATTTTCCACCCATATTAGGGCCTGTTAGCAATGCCAAAGCTGACCAGTTGTTTGCATTTATATGTACTGTATTTGGTATAAAATCTTCGTCTTCTATACATGGATGACGACTTTCTTCAAATGACACAAAAGGCTGGAAAATATTTTCTCATAATATGCATTACATTTTCATTCAAATTGATTTGGCATGTTCATCAACCCCTTAATGCGCATTTTTTAAATCAATTTAGCTATAAAAAATATCATTTTATTTTTTTGCAAATATTATTCATGCTTATTTTAACTAATTTGTGCAAAATTTTTATTATTAATATTTTAATTGTTTTTAGTAAATCATAAATTAATGCAATTTTAAAACCTAAAGTCCTATGTCACACATTACAATAATCAATTGCAATAATCTACCTACCAACATGACAGATAGGGACTTAAATATTTGGAAAATTATATTTCCATATTAACCACACAGAGCTGTTATATTTTGAGATAAAATTTCAGTGACTGTGATGTTCATGGAACGTCAATTCACAATTCTACCAGTGAACGTTGCCTGTATATATCTCAGACGTGGGCATTAAGGGGTTCAGTAGATTTTTATAATTTTACTGTTTAATATATTTACCTTACTATGTTTTTCTGGTTGAACCAAAGTAGGCATTACCATATTATATGATTGTAACCTGGCATATTCAGCCAAGCTTGCAAGAATGTCTAAGAGAGAAACACAATTAACAACCTCATTCCATTTATCAAAATGACTACTGAATTTTTCAAAAATACGTCTAGCAAGATCTTTCAATACAGCTTCTCTTTTTCCTTCTGCTTTCATCATTTTTTCTAACAATTCCTGAAATGTACAAAATAACATAAATGGCTCTGTAGTCTGTAACTAACGAATTCGCTAGTTACTAATTAATATTTCTACTACTTGATATCAGTTTGCACGCTACGCGGAATTTGATTCCGTGGATGCATGAATAATACTTTTTGTAAACAAAAATTGGGAAGGAGCCAGCCAACCGCTTTTATATTTGCATAATGCGCCCAAAATATTAACCGTTAAATTCAGGATCTGAATAATGATGCTTCATCTATTTACTTTATAAAGGGTTTATATGGCATGGATTCAACCACCAATTTCCGTCAAGATATTATTACCCACTAACTACAGCGGTTGTACTCGCAGACTACGAGTGCAACCGCTGTAGTGCATTATTTATGATAAATATCGTTGAGTTTAATGAATAATTACTAGCTAGTGCATAAAAGGGTTAAAATCATTTTTTGTTTGTGATAATGCGTTTGCCTGGAATAATTTTTAATTTGCGTCATTCAAAAGCTTATAGATTTCTCATATATTATCACAATTATGTGGTACTACATATTCGAACGGACAACGCATTGTAATAGTCACATCTTCAGTGGATCCACAAATAAAAAATTAAATTGATATAGAACTAAAAAATGAACTAGAAAAATATTGTATTTAGAAAAAACAATAACAAATAGTAAGAGAAAAAAAACAGCAAGATAAAAAGAAGTAAAAGTAATATGCATAAAAATAAATATATTTTTATGTATAAATAAGTCGGGGAAAAACCCGACTTATTTTTATATATATATATATATTTACATATATATAAAAATAAGTCGAGTTTTCCTTCCTGACGATTTAACTCCAGAACGCACGAACCGATTTCGACAACTTTGCATTCTTTCGAAAGGTCTCGGGCTCCGTAAGGTTTATAGATAAGAGAATTAGTGGTGCATGGCATCGTGCCCTAATGCAAATTGCTGGAGCTTCACGCACCGTAATTAAAAATTCGAGTAATGACATTAGTGAAAATTTTCAGAATTATGCTTGGTTAAGTCTGCGAGCAATTCTTGCCGCCAAGAAATATGATGTACACGCACTGAATTTCACCTTTCAATCAAAAATTGCTGGAGATTTGGTGACATACCAATGATTCCGACTGGTCTTCCGTTTGACTTCAAACGATTGCAATTTCCAGTTCGCCTTGTGTTCGCAATGACAACTAACAAGTCGCAAGGTCAATCGCTTAGTGTTTGCGGGATAAATTTCAAATAGATTATTTAGAAAATCATTGTTTTTCACATGGGCAGTTATACGTTGTCTGTTCACGAGTTGGAAAATAATCCGCTTTGTTTGTGTTAATGTCAGACCAAAAAACAAAAATTGTGGTTTACCAAGAGCACTTCAATGAAACGGATAATTTGCGGATTCACTTTCATTTACTTAGAATATTTCAACTAAAAAATACTTCATTTTTGTAATCGAAATAAATTCATTACTGTTGTGCAATAAAATCAAATTTTTCCTTTTCAAATATAAAACAAACAAAAAATTTCTTCATCTTTCTCACGAAACCATCTGGTGGCGAAACGGAGTTCGTCGGGTTTGCTTGTATATATGTATATATATATATATATATATATATATATATACAGTAGAATCCGATTAGTATGACGCCGGATATATTGACAACCGCTTATTATGACGTAATTTTAAAGGCAGTTTGGTTTCCATATAAAATTTCTTAAAAAAACAGCTGTCTAGTCGGATATGTTGACCTCGCTTACATTGACATTTCGCTTATAATGACCCATTTTTGAAAAAAAAATTGGTCCAAGTATAATGACCGACATGATTTTACACCTCCGATAACATAGAGTTCATGTTTTTCATTGCACATTGTTATGGTATGGCACCACTGTGAACTACCCTTGTGTGTCAGGTCGCTACATACCTACCCACATACCCACAGGTCTCTATGTTGCACGAGATTCGCGCTATGGAAACTTTGGCAACTTCCGGCATGGACGACCTCGTGCAAAAAATAAGTAGGCTCATTCTTGGTGTTCAAAATTTGGAAGCGATAACATCTGCTATAATTTACTGAATTAGTAAAGTTCTATATTTTTTACTATTTTTACCCAGTAATTAAAACTCAAACAAAAATTACAGATTTTTTACATTAAAAAATGCATTGTTATGTCATATTTTTAATTAAATTTGTCAATTTGTTAGTATGTGTCATTTTTTACCTTAATTTTTGTATTAAATTACTGAAATTAATAACATATTCGCCAAAAATTGTTTTTTTTTTTTTCAGTACGCTTAGTATGACGACCGCTTAATATGACGATTTTTCGCCGTCCCTTGAATGTCATACTAAGCGGATTCTACTGTATATATATATATATATATATATATATATATATATATATATATATAGGTTGAAAATGTTTAAATTTGATGTTGAAATGTATGATTGATTTCTTGGAGGGCGTAACATCAAGTAAAAAAAGAGAGTGAAGTAAAGATTTTTTTCAAAACATCTTTATTTTTCCAAACGTTTCGACGTAAAATTCTACGTCATCTTCAGTGGTTCTACAATTTTAAAAACACAAAGTAACGTTACAATTTGAATATACATAAGCAATAGTAAAAAAAAAAGTTTTAACTAAAGAGAATTGCAAAAAATATTACTTACTTGAATTATTTATATTATCACTAACACATATTAATATAACTTGTAAAAATTAATAATTATAGACAAGCACTAACTGTCAGTAATTTCTTTTTTTAATAAAAAGAATAAAAGATAAAAAGTGATTAATAAATAAAATATTATACGTAATACACTTGCATCCGAGGCCAGTGCCAAACAGAATAATATGTTTGTAAGTGTCCGAGATGTGAAGTCAAAATTTTAGAAAAAACAAACACATGTGCTGGTTTTTGACCGAACGTCTTGGCGCGCTAAGCAAGTGTGCGTGATAGTGTTGTGCAACCGTGGTACAACACTTCACTCTCTTTTTTTTTACTTGATGTTACGCCCTCCAAGAAATAATCATATATATATATATATATATATATATATATATATATATATATATATATATATATATATACAGGGCCGGTCCTGCCTTGCATGCGATGCATGCAAAAAATGCGGGCGCAAGCCTTAGGGGGCGCCAAAACGAGTTTCGGAAATTAAATTTATATTTTAAAAATATACTATTTATATTTTTTATATAAAATCTAGAATTATTTATTTAAAATCTAGAATAATTAATAAATTTTAATAAATAATTTAACTTAACTAGGGATACGGAGACGAGAGAAAAACCATATTTATTTTGCAATGTGATATCAGTAAAAACAAATAACCAATTAATAATTCTGCAAACTAGTCAATAACAGCTCTGTGTATTGCTTAATCTACTTATCAAATTTTTTCTTTGTTTGAAGTTACCGTGGAATCAAAAAAGAAATTATCGAGTGTTCAATCCCATAAGCGCAAACCTGCGAAATATTAAATTAATTGTTGGGCATTATTGAAGAAAAATGGCGAGCTGATTTAGTTGAATCGGAACTTGTTAAAAAATATAAACAAATTATAAAAAATGGGGAGCTTAGAAAATTACTTGTTTATTCTGAGAAATTGAATTTTAACTTTTGCTTTTGTTGCAAATGTTTCGCATCTGTTGAACTTTGAATGTTGAAGATATGCGTGGAACAAATATGAAAAATGGAAACAAAATTTACTTTGAAACGAAAATCTTAGGGCTTGTTTTATACCTAGTGGTGTCCATTAATAATTAATAACTATACAGAAATAATACATATCAAATATAATAAGTTTTTATTTCAATATTGTACAAGAAATGTGTAATTTCTTTGCATTTTTTACTGATTTTTGAACAATACTTCTAAAATAAATTAAAAAGTTAACTTCAAAACAACAAGTTGGTACTCGAATATGACGGCTCTAACGATATCAATAAGGAGAAGTTTACGACGCAATTTTGGATATTGTAAATGATGAAAAATTAAATTAAATTAAAATTTAATAAATCCAACATAAAATACGTGTGTAATGTTTGAAAATGGTAGTTTTTTTTTAAATATTAATATTGCACATACGTTAAAAATGATTGAAAATTTCAAAATACTTGATTATAATCAACACCCGAATCGCCTCGATTTTCTAAATAAATTTGAAATCAATATATTTCATACGCTGTTAGATTATATCTAATTTTTTGTGCACTAAATACAGAATAATTAAAAATTAATTTATTTATTTCACTTAATATTTTTGTTAAATGAAAGTTACAGAATTTAAGAAATGCATTTCAGAAATAGTATTTATTATTTTGATATCAAGATCTTTATATCAAAATAAATAAATACTATTTCTGAAATGCATTTCTTAAATTCTATAACTTTAATCTAACAAAAATAATAATTCTTTTGCTGTGGTAGTCGAACTTACATCCTTAACCAATTTACTACATATTGAATATTACTAAAATGTGAAATTATGACAGGGATTGTTTTATTTATTGATATAGATAATAATAAATAAATTTAAAATCAATATATTTTATACCCTTCTAGATTATATCTAATTTTTTGTGTACCAGATCCAGAATAATTAAAAATTAATTTTTAAAAAATATGTAAGTATTTATATAATTTTAATGATAAACTCTTAAAACGATGAAAATTAATAGGGGGGGGGGCGCTAGAAAAAAAGTTGCATGCGGGCGCTAAGGACCCCAGGACCGGCCCTGTATATATACATATATTATATATATCCCCGGTATCCGAAAATCATATGTGCCTATGCGACTTTTTTTACCCATATAAATCGATCCGCCCTAATATATATATATATATATATATATATATATATATATTTCAGGGCAATACATAAATTAAAAACTTGTATGACTTTTAAAACATTTTTATTGTTTTCATACGTTTCGACACATTGTTTTGTGTCATCTTCAGTGGACTATGTAATTGTAGTAATCCTAATTATTTCATAATTAGAATTGTTCACAATGCACAATAAAAACAATTCTCGTCACTTTAAATCGAACAATATATAAATTTTAGAATGAGTTTTTTATTGTATAGTACATCTCGCAATTCCGTATTCCGATGCGAGAGTGTAGTGGTGAAAAAAGTACAAGTTTTTAATTGATGTATTACCCTGAAGACTGAATCTCACATATCTCAACATCAAAATTATAACTTATAATTATATAATTATATTATATGTATATATACATTAGAATTTACCTTTGTTTTCACTGTAGTAAAACGTTTTGCAGCTTTTGCACCCTTTTTCTGGCCTTCAAGACTATAATCTCTACCTGCTTTACCAGCAGCATGGGCAGGAACTTCTAAAGTAAATCGTTTTTTATCATTGCCATGATAAGTCACCTCGCAACCAAAATATTTGCATTGTTCTCTCAAATAACTTGCTAATTCATCTTCAATTTTTTTAATATTATCAATAGCATCGTCATAGTCATTATCCACACCAGCTATAGGCACGATAACGCCATCCCTTTCGGCTTGTTCATGATTGAAAGCATTCTGTAATGATTAAATTTTCTATAATTGAAGCGAATTTGCATACATATTTACTATTACTGTGAAATAAGACCATTTGCGTTCTGTAGAAATAAACATCACCTATTATAAAATTTAGTGAATGAAAGAACAACCTCAAACGTTGTTCAAATGATAAATTATTGGAAAAATCATTGTAATCGGTTGCTCCGTACTCTCAATAATTTGAATTAAATCAATTAAAATTTTTCGTTTTTAATTTTTTTTTGAAAAAATAATGCTTTCTTTAATAAATTAATATGAATTGCAATTACTCGAAAATAAGATGCCGAGGCTACTCTTAAATGCAGTAACTTTCTAATAGTCTAATACAATTTATTAAATATTATTAAAATTATATTCAAGATCAGTAAATTTATTTGGGTATGATTTCAAATCGGACTTTTAGTTTTTCAAAGAACGATGGCTCCAATTAAATATTCACCCAAAACCCTGAAAGGCTTTAAAAGAAATTTGCCATATTATATTAAATGTATTTTAAAGCTTCTAAAACATACAAAATTCCCAATCAAACCTAATTTGAGCTAGTAGTTATTGTTAACTTGAAAGTCTTTAAAGATTATTGTGAAGTCTTTAAAGATTTATGTTTGTTGACAGAATTGTAACTTTTATTACAAGTTTATTTTTTTTACTTTGAGTTTAAATTTTATATTTATTTTATGTTTATATTTTTGTTTAATTGCCGTTAAAAATTATTCCTTTATTGTTTTTCATTTATTTGATTTACCGAAACAGTATTGATAATGATAATTATACTGCTATTACTATAATAATACCAGCTTTTATTTTATTTTTATTTTAGAAGTTTTTTAACTTCTTATAATTTTATGACTTTTATAAAACTAAATAAATGTTTAAAATCATATCAAAGTATTATTTCATAATTAACCACACTTTTTATAACCCTTTTTTATAACTATATTTATCAAGGCAATACGATCAAAAATGTAAGCATCGTGCGCTATCACGGAATAACGTACAACGACTCCCGGCATTATATTCACGAGCCGAATTTTATCACGGAATTAGGGACAAACGCGTGGTTCAGCAAAATGCCGATTATTTCTATAAATGACGTTCTACGACGAAAAATTTTGTTTTATAATGATCTTAAAAGTCTAATTAATAAAATATAACAGATTTAGTTCGTCCACTTTCCTATTTTCTCTAAAATTCGTCTTTAAAGTCAAACGTTCCTTAACATCCCGTAATATGGTACGTTTACCTTATTGCTAGTGTGTAATTGTACAACTTTTTTGCCAAATTTTACAAAAGCTGAGAAAACGCCTCTAACACAAAAAAAAACTATAATAGAGAATAAGTTAAAACTATGATGAAATGGTCAATGTTAATGAAAATTTTCAGATAAAAAGTGATATTAGCATTTAAGATATAATCAGACCTAGGAAGTATGCAGTGGAAATACTCTTATCATCCTATGTCAGCATTATCTCTCAAAAATCTTTTACACAATTTCAAATCTCTAGTGGTTTCAAAATCACTTTACAGCAAACCTTATATAATGACAATCAAATCTCTGGATCTGTATACTTCATATATTAGCGAAAAATATAAACATTAATAAATCGTAGCATATTCTATTCATAAAGATTAAAATAAATTATCTACATACTTTGAAAAATTCTAATTCCTCTTGCACATCTGGAAGTTGCCCAAGTGGATTGATGCAAGTCAATTGTTTAAGTAAGGCGGAAGTTGATTCAGAAAATAATTCATGAAATTGTGAAATATGTTCAAAAGCATTCAAAGTAGCAATAAAATCACTTATTCTTCTCTTGGCATAAGTTTTTTGTTCATAAAAGATTGCTCGACTGTCAGGATGAAACTTATTATATTCATAATTTCCACTTGTGTGTATCCTGAAATATATAATTTTATTACTATTGCTTATTATGGTAACATTTTTAGGAACATTTATAATTTCCAACATTCCGTAGAATATTTTAAAAATCGTAATAAAATAGAAAAGTTCGTAAATCGTAATAAAATATAAAACATTCAGCAGAATATTTTAAAAATCGAAATAAAATATAAAAGTATTTTTTGGTAATTTACCTTTCAGAATCTGATTTTATAAATACCTGCTTGCGTGTGCGTCGTGTACCTTCCTTAAATAATTAAAACAAACGCGAAACATTTAAATAAAGAAATGTTTTAATAAAAATGCATAAACTTTTACTGTTTTCTGAACACACAGTGGTGTATAATTCACAGCAGAATCTCTCATCTCATATGGACCAATCCAAGGTTTGACTAATATTTAGACTTCCCTTTACAGATGGTCTCATTTATGAGAACTTTACAGATGGTCTCATTTATGAGAAAAACTATTTGCCCGATTTTAAATTTTGTTTTCTTTATTTATCAGTACTTTTCGAGTTTATCTACTATAAATTAACATGTCTTTAGGGACTTGAATCGAGGTTTGTATTCGACTTGATTCGAAGAGTAATGCACATCAGGATGCTTATTAACCAGTTAACTGAGACGCTCTCATCGAACTGTGCGCACAGTTTTGTGCCGTCCGAATAGAGCCCATGACCAGTATATAAAATGAAAATAGTAAGATATATAATGAAAAATATGGATTTATATCACAAAAGCGAAAATTTTATTACTCCATTTTACTTCTTTGTTAACATAAGCATAAATATTATATTAATAAAACTCAATAAATTCTATTGGTACATGTAAATGCAAGAAAGTAGGAATAGTCAAAAAACAAACTTCGAAATAAACAGTCCTACTGTTTATTGTTAATTTTTTGTCTCAAGGTAAACAACCACTCTTATGACTACTTATTTTATACCAACATAACTTTAAAATAATCACAACATTTTGGCATTTTAAAATATTATTAACTTCATATAGAGTAAGTTATAGTAATCGAAAAAAAATAATCGAAGATTTCTGAACTTATGTGTAGATACATTTTTTCACCGACTTTTTTGAAAGCACTGATCAACCGATTGGGAAGATTCAAACAATAATAACATACGATTTCTCAGACGTGCTGATGATTAGTTTTCACGAAAGACAGGTCCAGTCAACGGTAAAAAGTGCAAAAAACGACCAATCAATCTGGAAAAGCAGGTTAGAAGTTTGAAGAAAAATTAAAATTAAACTAGTTGGTTTTGTATTTAGCCTTGAGGCAAGTTACATGAACTTCCCGATATGTGTAAATAATCGACTTAATCAAAAAAAAAAATATGTAAATAATGAACTTCATCAATCCTACTTTAAAAAAAACGATAATAATTTTAGCAAAGTTTGACGAATTTGTAAAATTAAACTACTTGTCGTAAGGCCGTAATATTACAGTATGTTCTATAAGACCATGATGAATATCGCCAAAAAAAGTTCCATGAAAATCGGCTTAAATTTTTTTTTCAATAATTCATTACAAGAAAACGGCTCGGTAGATTTTCGCCTAAAACTAATCAGTATCATTCCCAACTAATATATTTCGAATAGTTTTTAATTTTTTAAAATCGGTTCGGTAGGATGAGCTTAAATGTGGACGAAAAGTTTGACACTTTTTTTCAAATTGCAAAGAAACGGCTTGGCAGATCGTCGCACAAAACTGACAAACGATAGTCCTCACTGAAATACATAAAATGGCTTTTAAATTTCTAAAATCGGTTCAGGCGTTCACGGCTTGGCCGATCGTCGCACAAAACTGACAAACAATAGTTCTCGTCGAGATACATCGAATGGCTTTTAAATTTTTAAAATCGGCCCAGCCGTTTTCGAGAACACGTCGATTTACGGCAAAAAATCTGTTCACATACACACACACACACATACTTTTTCCAAATTATTTGAAGTTTCCAAACTAGTCTGGGATATCTGTCATGTTAAATTATCAGAAGAAACAGTCATATTATTAACAATTGTATTTAGTGCAATTATTGACCTATATGAGCAGAAATAATTCTAATACTCAAATGTCAAAAGGATCCTCATTCTTTGTCTTCTCATTAGCTTGCCTTCATAAATTTACAAGATTTTAAAAATAGCTTTTCATACAAATTGAAACCCTTTTTGTGAAACCTTCCACTCTGATATGAAGCTCAAGAGTGTCAAGAATGCTAAGTGCACTGTGAAATATTTATGTGTTTGAACATGCTTGATTAGATTTTGTCTGACTGCATCTCAAATCAATATTTTTAATAAAAATATATCAATGTGACTATACTTGCTATCGATATAATTAGTTTGAAAATAGACTTGACCAATTTATTGTTTGTGACAGTCTTGAAATATGATAATTCTAAATGCATATGCTCTCATCATTTTGTATATCACTCAAATTTAGTGATAAAATTACAAATTACTGTTAAATTAATTACTGTTAATTAAATACGGTTACTATGATAAATGTAAATCACTTTATGTTCGATTTTTATTATTGAATATCTTAAACCAAACCCAAGTAAATTTGCCTAAAAGCTGATGATTATAATGTACTTACTGTGCTATATTTCTTTCCAGATCAGGAAATTGCGATAATTTCTTTCTGATTTCTTGTAAAATAGATGGGTTAGATAGTAAAAACTCTATTGCTTCTTGACGTTTTCTTATCACAGATAAAACACAGGGAGGAGCACATAGCATCTGCCTTAATAACCTAAATGAAACATTTTTTATGATAAGAAGTTCTGCAGTAACTACAGTATTGTTTAGTGCTTCAAAGGCATGTTCACACTGATGTTACAAAGCATTATTACAACAATATAAAAAGTACAAATACGCGCATGCACGTGTGTGTCGAATTTTTACTCCAAAATATTCTGTTACTTAGTAATTTTAGTGTTTTTGTCCTGGTTGGTATGTATATTTATTTTCACTTTATGTCCTTATATTTGCATTCATTATGGTATTTTAGATTTGCTGAATGATAATACACATCAAGTGTCAAAACATAAAATAATGTTTTTCTTTTAACTCATTTTATACCCGACGAATGGGCTGCTAATTACTTTCAAATAAGTTTTAATGTTGAAAAAACTATCAAGATATATTAACTACATCATATGCCAAAATTGAGTCACAGTATAATATTGATTTAATGAACACATTTATTTGTTCAGCTGTATAAAAACTGTTTCAATTTTTTAAAAAAAATATGCCTTACCTCTTTCCAAAAGGCGTACAGCAATGGTCAATTTTTTGTAACAAACTGCCATCAACACCAACTACTCTTAAATTATGTAAAGTAACAGCATCTAACACCATGTGCTCAAGCAAATCAATTTTGTCATTCTTTTCTTGCTTAAATTCAGAAGCAGACAGATCAGGAGGATTGTAGACAAAAAAACGAGCTCTGGAAATTATTTGTTGATCTAGGTAACAGTTCTTTAAGTAACACAATGCAGTACCAAGTGCTTTTAAAGAATATTCATATTTCTCTTCAGGCGCTAAATTATCAGCTGAAAAAAGTATTTTTTTTATGAAATCTTAAAATAATGAACTCAAAACACACAACATCAAATATAAAAATTATGCATCTATTTATTCAATTGCATAAACAATAATAATAGGTAAAAATTAGATGAAGAGTGTGCATATATTAGGTCTCATCTTTTGAATATAAAATTAGGCATTCTTGCACTGCTTTACCTTGTTTATGACTCTTTTTTTTGTTGATGTTCTCGATGCGAAATAAGTTTCATTTATCACTTATACATAAAGTGAAAAATTCAACTTATCTGTTGAATATGAATTTTACGTTGAACGTTTTCCACATAAAATAATTTGGCGAAATAAGGTTTATGTATAATAAAATATTATGTATTTCTACTCGATGTTAAATAATTAAATTTGAATTAAACGTACGTTTAATACTAGGATTAAGAGCCCTTTAATTTGACAGAACTCGAAATTTAAAATAAAATGCTGAAAAAACGATAGCACTAACCTTAACTGATTTGTGGAGTGAAATCATAGTTTTATTAATAGATATTACATGGGCAATCATAATTTTGATATTCTTTCTAAATTTTAAAATCTATATCTGGTATACTATCTTTACGAAAGCTAGAAACTTACTAATAATAAGTTAGAACAAAACACCACACAAGTAATTAATACACTGAACACAAACAAAAACATGTCAAAGTAATTATTACTTCGCCAAAAAGCATGTTAGTGGAATAATAAATAAATATGAATATACTTCGAAAAAGAAATAATAAAAATAATAAGTTCGAACCTCATATCTCAAAGAACGAATAAACCAAGAAAGTTAAATTTACTAGCAAAAATCATGTTTTTTTTTATTTTTTCATTCGAATTTTTTCAATAATAAAATTTTCAAGTTTTTTACCATTGTACAATCCTGATTAAATTCGATTAACTTTTGGTGGTGGAATTTGCTAACACACTTTAGTATTTTTTTTACAGGAGGGCCTTTCAAAGTCGACCGATTTTAAAAAATTAAATTCTTAGTTCACAGAAGGTTTTAATTCTTGAAAACGGTATTTGGTATTTTGGTAAAAATGGTATTTTTTTTATTGCCATTCAATAAATATTATTCGCGCTTACTGTACCAAAGTTTAAATGAACAAAATCAATAAAAATTGACCACAATAACCAAAAATTGGTCAGAATCTCCAAACAAATATTATCACCTCGTGTCGACTTGACCGTCAAGGTCCGGGACATCCTGTACGTGCTTATAAATTAACTAGTGGGATGCATGGCATCGTGCCTTAAGGCAAATTGCTGGAACATTCCGTACCGTAAGGGATCGTTCAAGTATTACGTAAGCAGATTTATTACAATTATTTACCCCCCCCCCCCCCATATCTGATAATTTGCATATGTCCAATAAATATTTTTGACCGCCAAATGACATTTTTTAACTTATTTTTATTGAGAGTCCATAACCGCTGGACCTGCCTTCTCAAAAATTTAATCAGTTCTTCATCTTGTCAATACAAGTAAAATGTTTTTGCTCCTTAAAAACTGAGTTACTGTTTTTGGCACTTTTTGCCCCGCATCTTCGGAACCAGCATTCTCCAAAAACTAATTAGCACGTCTCCTTATCAATACGAATCGAATGTTTTTTGAATTATTCAAATCGGTTGGTCAGTGTTCCCGAAATCGTCGACGAAAATTTGTATCCGAACACAGACACACACACACACACACTGATGGAAGCTTGTCATCGGGTTGGAAATAGTAAGGCACCGGGATTAGATGGAATTCCTAATATCGCCTTAAAAACATCAATTACGACATCTCCGACAATGTTTCTTAATGCCTATAATACATGTCTAAAAGAAGGGGGTTTTCCACGAAAATGGAAAGAGCAAAGATTATTGCTTTTTTCCAAAGAAAGAAGACCACCAGATGAACCATCATCCTACCGTCCGATATGCATGCTGGATACAGCGGGTAAAATTTTTGAAAGAATAATTCACCAAAGAATAGATGCAGTAGTTGACCCACTCCTAGTTGACAATCAGTATGGTTTTTGCAAAGGGCGATCAACAGAATGAAACAATATAACAGAATGTGTGCCGCAAGGCTCTGTTCTAGGGCCTTTGCTATGGAATATTATGTATGATGGCCTTTTATAGACTTGAGATTCCAGCATATGTGAAACTAGTAGCATATGCAGACAATGCAGCCATAGTAGTTGTCTCCAAATAAATTGATGAGATCGTAAGTCTATTTGACATTACCTTTAAAAAAATTAATTGCTGGATGGAAACAATGAACCTCTAATTAGCACAACAAAAAAGTGAAGCTGTTCTTATCACGAGTAGGAAAACAATAGAGACCATCAAGCTGAAGATAGGAAATCTAGAGATCACGTCAAAACCTCATATCTGTTACCTCGGCGTAATGCTTGATGCTCGATTGAATTTCAATCAACAGGTGGAGCACGTTAGTGCTAAGGCGTCAATAGTTAGGACGAGACTTGCTCGACTAATGCCTGATGTTGGAGGCCCTAAATAAACTAGAAGGATATTATCATCATCAGTGGTTACACTTCGGTGCTTACATATGGTATCACCATATGGGCTGATACTCTCCCTGAGACCTATATATCGTCTAATTAAGTGCTTTAAGAATTGCTTGCGCATCTCGCACAATATCGGAAGAAGCAGAGTGCGTTATTTCAAAAACTCTGCCACTCTTAATTTTAGCAGAGGAAAGACGGACAATTTACCATCGAAGACATCAATAATTGAGTCCTGAAAAGTTGAGAATTGAAAAATTGGCAGAACAGCATTGACCGATGGCAGCAACTGTGGGATGTCATAGCGAAAAGCAGATGGACGCATCGTCTCATTCCAAACATCAAAGTCTGGCTAAATCGCAAGCATGTAGAAGTAAATTATTACACTACACAAATGCTATCTGGGCACTGCTGTTTTCGAACCTACCTACATCGCTTCAAGCACGATAGCTCGCCGGATTGCCCATATTGTTTGGGCAAAATCGAAGATGATGAGCATAAGTTCTTCGTGTGCTCGCGATTTGGTGCTCTACGGGACGATGTGGAAGAGACATTGAGGCGAAGAATTACTCCAGGTACTGTTGTTGAAGTGATGCTGACAACTGAAGCTGCTTAGAACGCCATAGACAGGTTTGCGAGAGAGGTGCTAATTGACCTGCGTTCTATGGAAAGAGAAAGGGCGAATGGGACTACCCTTGAAAATTGAGTATAAAATCAAGTTAAGAATGATAACATTATAGATCCTCTGCTCACGAAGCAATGCCTAACGGCGGTTTTCGTGGGGGCCAGAGGCAAAGGCAAAGGAGGTTTTTGTCGGTATTAAACCAGGGCGGTATTGAGTCCGACATATCCAGACAAAACACCAGTCTGGGATGCATGAAAGCATTTCCTTCGCTATAGAAAAAACAAAAAAAAAAACACACACACAGACACATACATCCATTTTTCTAAGGTTTGCCAAAATGTTCAGAAATTTTTGAAACGTAAAGATATATACAAATTTTCATTTTCGATTTTTTTGCGATTACCTAACCCTACTGAAAGTACTACCATACATACATGTATGTTTGTATGTATGGATAAAATTTTTCGTTCACGAACGTCTGCAGACGTTCAGAAACCTTCAAAACCTGAAGATATGCAAAACATTTTCATTTTCAATTTTTGGACGATTACTATAACTCACCCTACGGGAAGTTATTGAATTCAAAATTGAAGTGATTACCTTGATTGAAGCTTGAAAAAAAAATTAATAGTAAAATTATAGAAAAACGGAGAATTGTGCGAAGAGAAATTTGATCATTTAATGAAATATTGAATATTGTTATATTAACACTAAACTTACCAAGTACCAGTCAAATTGGTCGTTTGCAAATTTTTGTAAAACTTACATACTTTTAAATGTAATGTAACTCTTATCAAGCTATATGACAATTCTTACTATAAGCGAATAATATGTATCTATGTTCAAAAAAAAAAGTTGTTCTGTGGCCAAACGATTTCATAAAATTCACAAAATTATTTTATATTGGCAACTTAAAAACGGCTCATGTAGAATAATTGAAGAGTATAAGAAGGGGTTTAGAAGAATAATACAAAAATTACAATCGAAATACGCGACAGAATTTGAAGAGACAGTGATTAAGTCTTCAATTAAAAAAGACAAACTAACTAAACGTCGTCTCTGGTGAAGCATACATTCTAGATGTGAATATAGATGACATGAATCGCACAAAATATAGCTCATAAATCTCATAAAAAACATTGGACCATATAAACCTAGAAACAAAGCATACAAAGTTCACTTTTGGTTGAAAATTGATATGCTGGGTTCTATTTAGATGAGAATGTAAATGTATAAAAACTAAACTATTTCACTTGACAATACGACTAAAATGAAAAAAAAAGATTATAACTTACATTGAAACGAATGGTTTAAAATCATTTGGCCATATAGTTTGTCCTTCTTTATTGTAATACTTTTCTGCTAATACCTGCAAACATTTTTTAGAAGACCAAACTTGAGTATTTGGAGAAAGGAGCTTCTTTCAAAGCAGTACTCAGAGCTGAGGATAATATTTTACGAGTACGTTCCGTAATCATGCCTCGCTCATACAAAACCAACACAGGCGGGTAACATGCTAGCAATGTTAATAACCTAGAACACTGATTATCATCTGTAAATTGCCCAAGATGAAATTCTCCAAAAGATGTTTCAAGCAAACAAATTCCATATTCACTAAATTTTTCATGATCCTGAAAACAAATGATCTTTTTTAAATGTATAAACATAGATGAAGAAAAAAAGAAATGAATGAATTAATTTGCACTTATGTTTTGCATAAAAATTTTAAATACTGAAACAGAATATAAGGTGACCAAGTATCTTCATTTTTTATAAAAATATATAGTAAAAAATAAAACATCAACAGCAAAAAAAAGTATTAGAGTTTCCTACCTTTTCTATAACAACAAGCATATAGCGGCCTGAGATTTTGATGGTTGTCCATTTTGGCACTGTAGGTGACCGTTCCCTTGTTTGTAACTTGACACACCTCACGTTTCACTACTTTATCATATTTTGTTGCGCCACTAATTTTTAAATATATATATATATATATATATGTTGTGTGTGTGTGTATTTTGAAATATTTGAGTTTGGTGTTGAATATATTTTGATGAGTTATTTAGAATCGGGCGTAACCCACACGTAAAAAAACTACAAATGTAGTTTTAAAATACATTATCGTTTTGTATCCACCGTCATTCAGTTAAAAATAAAATTTTAGAGATCGGATGGAAAAAAATAAAAAGATTTATATGAATTTTATCAAATATAAATATATAAAACTAGTGTAAAATAATAAAATATATAAATATGTAATATATAAAGGAACAATAATATAAAGTTATAAGGAAATATAAAAAAAAGACTTCAGGTAAAGAAGTTTCACTCAGCCGTCGGCTCGTATCAAAAATCAACTAACGCGAGTGCTTATCAAGTTTCATCAAATTGCTTTTAAATTTTTTAAATCGTCTCAAACGTTTTTAACGATGAAATTTTAACACACGTTAAAAACGCTATTAATTTTTCAAATTTTCACGATTTTAATTTAAAATAAATTTCATAGTAATCGTCGATTTTTTTCGACAGTTAATTACAAGAACTTGCGCCAGGTAATCTTTACCAAAACAATCGATTCTCAACCAATATCTTTAGAACGGTTTTCGAATTTTTAAAAACGATTCAAAATTGCAGGCTAAACGTGCACGAAAAAATTTTCATTTACAAAGAATCGACTTGGCTGATCGAGTAAATCGAATGGCTTTTAAATTTTGAAATCGGCCCAGCCGTTTTTGAGAACACATCGACAAAATGTCAAAAATCTGTTCACATACACACACACACCGAAAAAAGTTATGGGATCAAACGATCTAATTATTTACTCATATCAAAAAATTTCTTTGATTGATCGGATGAGTGGAAAGGATATTGAAATAAAAAAAAAAAAACAAAATAAAAGCAATTGTTTCTTCAACACAAGCAAAATTTTTTTTTGAATCGTTCAAATCCGATGCTTAATTCTCTCTTAAAAACTGACATTTTTTGCACATTTAGCTCCGTATCTTCGAAATGGCTGAACCTGCCTTTGCCAAAAACTGATTATCACTTCTCCCAATCATTACAAATTGAATGGGTTTTGGATCATACAAATCGAATGCTGCGTTCTCTTAAAAACCCGATTTCCATTTTCTGCACTCTGTGCTCCGTATCTCCGAATCTTTGCCAAAAACTCATCAATCAATAAACTATCAATAATAATCAAATGTTTTTTGAATCATTCAAATCGAAAAATTCGACGAAAAATTGCGGACACACACAACAATTTTTAAGGTATGCCTAAATGTTCAGAAACCTTCAAAACATGAAGATATGCAAAAAAAAATTTAATTTCGATTTGTGGACGATAACAATAACTTATCCTACGGGAAGTTAATAAACTTTCAATACTTACAGCTTGCCTAATATATTGTTATATATCCATCACCAATTGCAATGTTTATTTTACTATATTCTTATTAGCTATATAAAATTGATTACAACCAATTTCATACTTCAGTCGAATTTTACCTGTTTTGAACAAAGTCCATTGCGAGACATACAATTTCTGAATCAAATTAAAAGGAACGGATCCGTTTGCCCTATTGTATTTGTAAATTGAATCATAAGATACTTACTGTAACATTGGATTTGTTTAGATATATGAGAATAAATATTGTATATATTTATATACTTTTAAGATCAAAATAATAAATATTCACTATATTACCTTTTTTTACCCTTTCAGCCATCATGTCTGGAGTTTCTGTTTGTTCCACTCGCGCTACTTTATACCCTCGTTCAACAAGACTCGTTGACATCCTCGCAAATGCACTTTCTGGAAATCCAGAATGTGCAAATTCACCACGCATATATGTGAAACCCAATTCATTTACACCAACTACAGCATCCATGTGATATAACTCATAAAATTTTCCAACTTTGAAAAATAATACACAGTCAAAATGCTTGCTTTTAATTTCCCACCATTGGCGCATGGCCTGAAAAATGTGATTGGACCCAATCAATTAAATGTCTATCAGAAATAAACACATTCAACACGTTCGATTAATTCAATTTGTGAAAGTCTTCATAATTGATTCAACTATGCCGTAAAGTCCTTTTTTTGAACAGTGAATAAAATGCACATATTTCTACTTACTTAATAATAATTTATACTTACTGGTGTTTGCTTATTCTTAAAATCTTCAGGAACATATAAAGTTGTAGGATCATAATTAGGATCCCCAACTTTTCTCCTTTTCAAATCACGTATGTTTTCAGCTTTAAGAAACTCTAATTTATTATGAGTCCATGATCCAGTATCGAATTCGACAGCAGGTTTTATATCTGCTGTATTATTTGATATTTTTTCCTCTAAGTTTTGAAATCGGGAATGATCTATGCTTGCTTTTTTCGAATCATCATCTTTTGTAAATGAAAAGTCTAGCAATGAACTGTTTTGCTGTCAAATAAAGAAAACGAAATAATTAATACAGTTTCATAAAATATCCTGTCAGAAATTCCTATCATAGTAATTAAAAAATACTAAAAAATATGACAATGCCAATGTCAATGTGAAATAGCCCATTTCAAGCATTGCGAAGGCATATTCTTGAAATGCTTATTTCCAGCCAAATGCCAAAACGTACATAATAGCTTTTTTTTGCAAGATGTTAGGTAGTCCAGAGCGGAGTTGGAACTCACAACCCGGTTCACAAAAGACATTGCATCATGTAAGTATATATTTGATAAACACATAGATGATAAAACGTTTTCAGGCATCCATCAAAATTTAGAAGTTATTTAAAAAATGTTTAGTGAACAAAAAAGGCTATTAAAACTGCAAGCGCTTTTTAATGTTAATTATCATTTTCCATTTTGCTTGATAAGTATCATCTTTGTTTTGAAAAAAAAAAAATGTTATATGAATTATAACCTTATAAGAAAGCTAACATTTTTCTGTAAAAAGTATCTTATCTTATTACTTTATTATTTTATCTATACAGAAACCCATAAAATTGATGGGTATGCAAAAATGCATGTTTTTTGTATGATAGTATATTTATCTGTAGGACCAGATAGACTTTGATGCTTTATCACCTATTGATTATAATGCTTTTGTTCTTGATTATAATAATTAGTTACAAGTATTACACTATTTGTTGAATGTCATTGCATTATATTTTTGTATTAGTGACAAATTGTAAGTAATGAATGCGAGGCAATGCAAAATTCAATATTTATAAAGTTTATAATACAATACGAGTTGGTTAAGATTAGTGGAATAGGTTTTTGAGCATTTCATTTCGAAGTTCAATTTCTTCAAATCGGTGGGTTCCGTATACCCAGTTAACAAAGCAAGACACTTTATTCCTGCAATGTCGCAAGCAAAAGATTCTTTTAATTCGTCCATGATTTTTCTAAATCCACACATTTTCCAGACTGACTATACAGGTTCAAATCCCATTTGGAACCAATCTGGGTATTCTGTCATGTCTTTGTATTCTAAAGAAATGTATGTTCCGTTTTCTAACCAATTGCTGTTTGATATTGTTACAGCAAACAAAATAAATAGTTTATGTCATAGTCACAACTATCTAACACACTAGAAGTGTGGGTAGAATCAAACAGGCCAAGCTGTTATATGTAGCGGGTAAGAAATTCAAGAAAGTAATATGCTCTTGCTTTGGGCAAAAACCTCATTAGATAATTAAATTTAAACTATATCTTTATTTAAATTGTAAATCAAAGGAATTTAAACTATGAAGAAAAGTTTATTCAGAAAGGAATAAACAACATAAAATTAAGAGAAAATTCAAAACGGTTTAAAATTTCGGTATCCAAGTATAAACATTTTTTATTAGATTTTAGTAAACTTTATCTAGTTTTGAATTGTAATGTCTGAAATACAAATTAAGTTATCAAAATACTAAAGTTCACAATTTTAAGAACAAATTCTTCAAAAGTTCAATATGCAAATATGATTCATAGTTATTACTGGATTTTGGTAAATTTTATCTAGTTTTTACTGATTTACATAAAACAATTTCCAAAGAATTCAAAAAATGTTTAAAATTCATATATTTTTAAATATATTACTAGAAAAATGTTCCAAAGAGATTTATTCAAATGATAAACAAGTTGACTTGTAAAACAAATTCCAAATGAATAATATGTCTTTATGAGAAGAGCTTTTTTAAAAAATATTATTATTTTATTTTTATTTTGTTTAATTAATTATTTATTAAATAGTCTTAACTTGATGTTATTCTATAATATATATATTTACTATATATATATATATTATATATATATATAATATATATATCATATATATATCTATATATATATATATATGAGTAAGTTCTTCAAGGCATACCAAATAAAAGGCAAAGATTTAGAAGTTAATCTTTAATTTTTCCAAGACTTCAGCCTCGGGCTCTGTCACATAAACTACGTTCTCTGTGCAAAATATATTATATATTTCACAAATATTTTGCTATACTCTGTTCAACAAAATAATATAAAAAAAAAACAAGTTTATGTATATATGATAGTGCAAAATTATGTTCCTTGCGCTAGCTACTGATGTAAGACCATATTTATATCCACTGATGATGACATAAAATACTATGTCGAAACGTTTGGAAAAATAAAGATTAACTTCTAAATCTTTGCCTTTTATTTGATGTATGCCCTTGAAGAACTTACTCATATTTCTCAACATCAAAATTAACTACTTTAACATATATATATAATATATATATATATTATATATATATATATATAGGGGTCAAAAAAAAGTTGTTATGATTTTCAGATACAGTAAAACCTCGATTATCCAGACATTGGTCATACGGATTTGCGATTATCCAGACTACCAACTGCGACTAATTTATATGCATGTACATACCTACAATTCGAATTTCGCATGATAAATGCTGCAGTTTAGTACATGTATGTAATGTAATCTAAGAAAATATATATGTACATACATAAGGAAGTTTCAATTTCCTAATAAACAATATTTTCGTTGATATCTTTGTATGTATTTGATATTTTTAATAAATACACAACATTATTCTTTATACATTCAATTATCCAGATTTTTGATTATCCGGATGCCTATCGACAACAATTAGTCCGGTTAATCAAGGTTTTACTGTACTAGGAATAAAATAGATAATTTGCTGAAGAAACCATCCCTCTAAAATGAGTTCTGATGTCTCTTGCATTGACCCAAAGATAAAGATTGAATTTCAAAGATTCCAAAGATTCCATTTTGAGCCATTTAGGGTGCCACAATCGCATCCAAATGTATGACCGACCCACCCCCACTAACTTTGGAAGACCAACCCACCCATGCCCTTGGTTCACCCCCTGGAACCACCCCTGAGGGGCCCATAATATAAAAATTGCATCATTTTTGATACTTTACATGACAAAAATTAACGATTTATTTAGAAACATAAAATTGAATTATTTTTTTTGTGTGTGTATGAATGAATATCCAAAAAAATAGTTATTTTTTTTTTTTTTGCTGAGTAAAATACCAAAAACGATTTTTTTGCAATTTTTGCAAATACTCAGAAGAGGTCCCATCAGGAGAGACCTCCCAGATGCACTCTAAATGGGTCAAAATGGAATTTTTCGAAATTCAACCCCTATCTTTGGGTCAATGCACGGGAACATGATAATTTCATTCTACAGATATGTTTCTTCAGCAAAGTATCTTATTTTGATCCCTGGTATCCAAAATCATATGTGCCTAAGTGACTTTTAAAATCGTCCCAAAGCAAAGTAAAGATCAGAATTGAATATATGTACTTACTTTGAAGTGTCATGAATGTTGACATCACCTGAAATATAATACTTAGGTTAAGGATCGAAAATATTCATTCGTCCATATATTTTATCATACTTTTATTTTCGACGTCAGAATCGCTTTCACTCAATACTCTATATCTCTTTTTGTTGGGTTGTATCGAACAATCATCAGAATCCACTGCCGGCATCTTGTCTGGGCCGTTTATCTACATTTTATTTATTATCATTTTAAAATCATTGTTTAAATTATAATTAGTTTAAAATAACAATCAAATTTAAACTTTACTACCTATATTAGATATTTTTCGTTCAAGAGTTTTTGGAGTTGATGGTGCAGACCTAGGCGACTTAGAGAAATAATGAGCAGAGTGTTACCTAAACTATTTCTTTTCGACATTTCCACAAATTTATAATCTAAATATTCACAACAAAAAATGAGATTCACATATAGTTTGACAACAAACTGAAATGATGTACCCGCCAAAGCGATGTTCAAGGCATTACGAGATTAACTCACAACACAAGATTGAACTTTTCGATTATGTATTAACGGCGACCGGTGTGAACTTAATGAACCGTTTGCCGTCCGTTAACACCGGTTTGCCGGTCTAAATTTAAAGGTCGATTCACATACGACTAGATAATATTAGAATATGATTAGAATCATACATAGATATGGTGTATGATAAACTTAAATGAAACGCCGATGTTGTCTTAGTCATGTATTATTAACAACTATATTTTATATAAAAATAAAGAATAAAATTAAAAGCTCAAAATGGCGGGTCAAAAGCCCCCCTACCAGATTTTGGTTATTTGTAAAGCACACCGTTAGATGACGACATAATTAATTATATTTTATCCAAATGGGTAAAACGTTAAATGGCCAAAAACCGATTTGGCCAGTCTTGAAAAATTCGTGGTAATCCTAGGTTGTTACCGCGTAGAAACTTCACATTTTTAAATTGAAATTTCTTGCAGAAGCGTAATTTAAATAAAACGATGGACGGCGGCTCATACGTCAAATATCAAACGATTTTGACAGATGATGTTCAATTACATTTAATAGGATGTTTTAGGTGAATATTATTTAATTATGATTGAATTGTGGTAAGTAGTTTTGTTTGTAGTTTTATTTATACACAAATACACCCGGTATTAACCGGGCCGCAAGTGTTACTAGAAACTCAAAATATCAACTTTTTTGAAATGCTAATATGAAAATGCACTTTTTGGCGTTATAGCACTCTCTTTCTGCAAATCATATTTTTCTCAAATACGGTGCTCTGAAAGAACTCACTTGTATGATTATATAGTCATTGGTATTTATAAAACATTTTTTAGATTATGTTATTTTTATTTATTTTATTTAGGCAGAACCTAAATTTGAAATAACTTATTCTCAGTTATATTAGGTGCGCAACTAAGTTCTCGCTGTTTTTCGATAAAAATGTGTTTTTATTATAAAAAAAACTCTTACATTTGATTTATTCGAAGTATTGCCCATCATTATACACATATACTTTACCCATATTTCTGGCAGAACTCGAATACCTAGACGCCAGAAGTGTTCGTCTTTTGAGGCTATCCACGAATCAAGTCATTTTCTGTCATATAAAATTTCTGTGCCTGTGTGCATATGTGCGTGATGATGTGTGTGTGTGTGTGTGTGTTCGGATACAAATTTTCGTCGACGATTTCGGGAACACGAATGAAGCGATTTAAATAATTCAAAAAACATTCGATTCGTATTGACAAGGAGACGTGCTGATTAGTTTTTGGCAAAGGTCTGATTTTAATCATTCAAAAAACCTTTTACTTGTATTGACAAGATGAACTGATTAAATTTTTGAGAAGGCATGTCTAGCCGTTTCGGAGATCTAGTAAAAAAACGTAAAAAATATGCCATTTGGCTTCTATATAAATAAAATAAAATAATTCTTTTTTTTCCTCTTGGCTATCCCTTAATTTTTACCCCGCAATGAGATTTTTTTTAAAAAAATCTCAAAAAACATTTCTACAATGTTTAATTAAGTAGCTGAGAAGTGAATATTAAACTGAACATATTTGAACAGTTATTTATTTAATAAATTGTGATGTAGTTGCTTTGGTTTTCACAGTGCTTGCTAAGTCAAATTGGACCTTTGTTACAAACTACACTTTCTTGAACATTGTGAATTAATTTTCTTTATATTTTTTTATATTTTTCTTTATATTTTTTTATAAACAATTTTACTGATGTTTACAAACTACAAATAATGTGTGCAACAAAACGGCATTTTTAAGTTTAAGCCTAAATTAAGATTTTTAATTAGATGTATAATACAGCATGATTGGATACAGCTGGTCACTTACAAAAAATCTAACTTTTCCATACTTTGTTTCTGCCACTTAATAATATACTTCCAATAAAATAAAAAAAAAAATTTAATTGCTGCGCCCATGAGTATATTGACGATTTAAATCTGAAGATCGAATGGCTGCTTAAAACAGAAAACTAGGTATCATATAAACCTATTCACAAAGTTTGCAAAAAGCACAGCTGCAAATTCTTTCTGAGTTTTAAAAATCACTGGATTCACTAGGTATGCGACTTCTTAAAATATTTTCAATGCTTAACAAAAAGCTCCAGCGCAAACAATTTCTAAAAATTTCACGATTTAATTTAAGCACACCTTATTTTGCACTCTTACTGTACTGTATACTGTATATCAAACATATCTTTTATATAGCCAACAAAATGACAAAATATGGCTATTCAAAATTATGTAGTAAAATGAACTATACAATACCTGATATAACTTAAGAATCAACCAGGATTTAAACCAATTAAGTTAAAATTTAACTATTAGCTGTTAATTGTAATTTACATGTTATATTTTTCATAAATATATAAATATATTAGATTTAATACAAAATATTATAAAACCACTTAGAGTGCATTTATTTGTAATTACGTTTGTGCCCAAGGAGGTGACATCGGAGTAGGATTTTGTAAATATGACATAACTACTGCACTAACACTTAACATAAACGAACTCAAAATTTGTTTGGCATCATCACTAACCCGAGAGTTAGCAAAGGAGATACAAGAGCAGTATAGAGCCAACCATGCAGACCATTTTAAACGCATCATTAAACCGCACATGGAGAATATCATACCTAAACATGAATAATATTTAGTTTTATATGGTAAAATAAAAATCAAAGAGATGATGTTATACCCAATATGTTCATATAATCTGGTGTTAGATCCTCATTTGTTTCACCTTGTCCATTTGAGGTTGGTGGCTTATATCGATTTATTCTATCGGGACGCCGAAAATCCGGATGAGAATTCATTATTATTTAGATTATTAACTGCGTGTTTCAACGATTGCACCAGAAAAAGTAGGCGGAGTTATAATACATTCAATAGTTATAATAAATAGGATTCTGACAGGACGACAACTCACATAGAGTTCATATGACTAGGAAATTATCATGATTTTTGACATATTGACAAGCATAGGTAAAAGAAGCGTAAGTGTGCACAGCATAGATAAAAGAAGAGCATTGATAGCATAGATAAAAGAAGAGTAGATAGGAGATAGTGGAGAAGAGCTTTTATCCCTTTTATCCCTAGATATTATCTATTCGCTTAGAGCGTGACTGTAGCGCCTATGCAACGCCCATGCAGCGCCGTTGGTGGTTTCATGGGTTTCTATGTTTGTTAAAGAAAAAAGATCATAAATAATTGCTATAAATAATAATAAACAAGATACAATAATAATGTGAACGCTGAATGTTTATTGAAATTATTAAATTTACTTCAACGAACTTAAAAAACATAATCAAGTTAATAATTTATTAATAAAGAAATGCAGTAAACATTTTAAGGTTAAGTGCCTCAAGCTTATGTCATAATCTCGGAATAGTTCTTAATAAAACAATATAATAATGATAAAAATATTTTATCAATAGAATTAGTAAAATAATAAATTAATTTACTCATTTTTTTATTATTTTTGGTCAACTAAAGACTTACAATAGACATTATTATAAAGACATGATTTGATTCCATCATCCATCAAATAAAATTGCAGAAAAAAAACTACAATAACTTTGCGAGGCTTGTAAATTGAAGGAAATATTGTTGGCAAGTAGGTTACGACTCAATACCTCGTCGATTTTTTTTTCTAATGAAATGTCACTGCAAATGCGATCATAGGGCTGGGAAACCCACGGCGATGATCCATCAACACTACAAATATATATTTTGCATTATTCAGCATTGTATTAATTAAACTGTTTGCAAAATAAACATTTTAGCGCTATGTGATGACTTTTTATTTTTCTTTCAATCATAAAATTACAATTATTATATAATAAAATGTATTAATATATAGATAATAGTTATACAGAATCAATATGCAATATATAAATATATATTTTTTATTATTTCAGCCTTGTATTAATTACATTGTTTGCAAAACATTTTTTTCTAGTAAGCATTAAATTTTGATAATTTAACAATTTATTGACTTATAATTTTCTTTTTGCTAAACATAACAATTTTAAAACTTCATAGTACTCCGAATTGAATTTTTATAAGAATAAGGTTATGATACTTACTTTTTTCTTCTAACCGCAGCGATCCACTTTTCCCGTTGATTTTCTTTCACTTAGCTGTAGAAATGTATAGAATTTGCAGTCACTTTTTCTGCTAGTATTTCTACAACCCACTATATACAACAGCTTTGGTGGCTCATTTTTAATTATCTTATTTAAATTTAAAATTAACAAATATTTTATGTGTTTTTGTTTAAAATTTCTGTTACAATTGGCTATGTGCGAAGGCATGGAAGGGGAAGTCAAATCGACCGAAGCGTTCGTAGTGGCTAACTTGAAGCACTAGAAGGGGCTATTATAAACAAAATTTTAAACAAAAACACATAAAATATTTATTTATTTCAAATTTAAATAAGATAATTAAAAATGAGCCACCATATCTGTTGTGTAGTGGGTTGTAGAAATACCAGCAGAAAAAGTGACTGCAAATTCTATACATTTTGTACAGCTAAGTGGAAAGAAAATCAACGGGAAAAGTGGATCGCAGCGGTTAGAAGAATAAAGTAAGTATCATAACCTTATTGTTATAAAAATACAATTTGGAGTATTATGAATAGTTGTAAAATTGTTATGTTTGCAAAAAGAAAAATTATAAGTCAATAAATGTTGTATTATCAAAATTTAATGCTTACTAAAAAAAATGTTTTATAAAAGAATGTAATTAATACAAGCCTGAAATAATGAAAAATACATATTTATATATTGTATATTGATTATGTATAACTATTATTTATATATTAATTACATTTTATTATAATAATTGTAATTTTATGATTAAAAGAAAAATAAAAGTTATCACATAGCGAAAAATGTTTATTTTGCAAACAGTTTAATTAATACAATGCTGAAATAATGCGAAATATATATTTGTAGTGTTGATGGATCACCGTGGGTTCCCAAGCATTTGCAGTGAATCGTCGAGGTATTGAGTCCTACCTACTTGTCAACAATATTTTCTTCAATAAGTTAATTTCGAAAAGTTAATGTAGTTTTTTCCTGCAATTTTATTTGATCGGTCTTGTCTTTATAATAATGTCTAAATTATGTGTCTTTATAATATGTCTAAGTCTTTAGTTTGATTAAAAAATTGAATAAATTAATTTACTATTTACTTATTCTATTGATAAAATATTATTATCATTATTATCATATTATTATATGTTTTATAAGAACTATTCCGAGTTTATGACATAAGCTTTGAGGCACTTAACCTTAAAATTATTTACTGCATTTCTTTATTTAATTAATGATATACTTAACTATGTTTTTTAAGTACGTTGAAGTAAATTTAATAATTTCAATAAACATTCAGCATTCACATTATTACTGTATCTTGTTTATTATTATTTATAAACAATTATTTAATATCTTTTTTCTTTAACAAACATGTAAAACCCATGAAAAACAACACTGATAGCCCCAATCAGTTCATATTTATTACGGCGCTGCATGGGCGCTGCAGTCACGCTCGGAGCGAATAGCTACATTTAATGCTAAAAGTAGCCACTACGAACGCTTCGGTCGATTTGACTTCCCCTTCCATGCCTTCGCACATAGCCATAGAATACTCTTCATTTATCTATGCATAGATAAAAGTTTAGATAAATAAGCATAGTAGTAGGTCTTATACTTATATAATTATCTATGGTCTATGGTTTTACTTCAAATCCGTCATTTTTACTCTTCATCGTGGCGATGAGTGTCCTTATCCAGTCACTACAATGTTCCTTTTGGGGGTGTGAAGTTTGGCTGCATTATACGTCAGAAGTGTTTCACATTCGCTGCAGAGTTGAATAGGATTTTAGCGTTATTATGTTTTATTTTGTGTGTTTTTCATGCTATGTGTTCGTCTGTTCGTCTATTCTCCTGTCTATTCTTTTCCGGTGTTTTTTTGCTACCTCGTTTTTTAATTATTTTGTGCGTTATTAATACGGTTTTAGTATAATTTTCTTGTGAATCGTGTGTTGCTCGTCATTATTATATTAACATTTATTTTTTTAATTACTAAGTTTATTATTTTGTTCATATTTTTATAGGTTAAGGTCTTTTTCTTTGTTTTTACGTGTTTTATAGGTTAGGGTTATTATATTACTATTTATGTTCTAGCTATTTTACACTTTTTAGATCGCTTTAGAAGTAGGTATTCCTGCATTATTTTATTTTTAGACAAATATATAAGGTACGTTTTAATCACTTAGGTTAGGTTGCATTTCAATTCATAGCTAGTTACATTTAGGTTAGATTTCATTTCATTTAAGAATTTCATATATATCTCGTTAGTTGATTCCTACGTTACTTTTAGCTCATATTATAGGTTTAATATTTTAGTTCATATTTCTTTTTTATACATAAGTTATCTTTTAATCATAGCTTAAGTTAGTTTAGGTTTATACTATAATTTCAACCCCTTTCTTTTTATATTCAATATGAAAAAGCAAAACCAATGTATCCATTGCTTTAAAACTTTTGCTTCCACTAGTTCTCTTTGCCGTCACAACAGGTTAGTACATCACATACAGCCTAAGGAGTACTTTCAAAAACTCTAAACTCCAATGCACGTATTTTTATGATTCCCGAATTAATCCAGAAACATCCCTTGCGCTGCATTCTTATGCTCTACCCTCTTCATTAATTCCTTCCACTACTTCTTATTCATGTACCCTTACTGCTTCACAAACTTCTTACACAACTCTTCCTGCTTTGCCAAATCCTTCTACATCATTTCCTCTTCACCAATACCAACGACATCTTTCCATTCATATGCTCTTCCTGCTACATCAATCCATACGACATCCTTCCATTCATATGCTCTTCCTGCTTCACCAATTCCTACAACATCCTTCCACTCGGATGCGCTTCCTGCTTCACCAATTCATATGACAACCGCTAATTCAATACTGTTTCCTTTATTCGACGACCATCTTCCCCACTACTTTCCCAATCATCCAGATCGCTCCAGTGACCCCAACGCAACCCAGACCCCAAGATAATGCTTCGCTGTACTCAGAACATTTTACAGGTATTAAAATATAAGTATTATTTAAATATATTTAATATTACATCCACAAAGTTACCATAATTGTTCATTTATAGGTTCTCCAAGGGTTCTCAGAATTACTTGCCCCATTGAGGATTGCGGGAATGCTTACACATGGTACAGCACACTACAAAAACATATTGAGTGTCATCATCACATCAATATTGAACACAAAGACAAACTGTTTTCTTCTATTAATGGTTTGTCAACTTTTAATTATGAAGATTTTCAACAAACATTTCTATAATTTCATCTTTTGCTATAGATTTTTACAGCTGGAAAACTGAGATGGAACAGAACAGTATTACGTCATATGTGAAGGACACTGCAGCATACATAACAAAAGACAATTGCTGCACCATTCAA
Organism: Ctenocephalides felis; assembly: GCF_003426905.1. Classification (NCBI taxonomy): domain Eukaryota; kingdom Metazoa; phylum Arthropoda; class Insecta; order Siphonaptera; family Pulicidae; genus Ctenocephalides; species Ctenocephalides felis. The sequence goes on from NW_020537758.1 coordinate 58,761,963, forward strand.
TATTATAATTGCCATGATCACACAGTTACCAAACAAAGGAAACATGTTTGAGGGGTAGCAAAAAACTGGCCATGCTTGTCCCTCACGAATTATGTGCAAGGTGTATAATGACGGACATGTTGAAGTTGATTACTGGAAGACACATGTGGGACATGAAAATTTGATAAAATATGTGCGGCTGGATCAAAATTTGATCAGAAACATCAGGGGTATAATTAATTTATTTTCATAAATGCAATAATCACATTGTTGTTAGTTCTTTGCCATTTGTAATATATTTTTTCCAGATCAAAATAAAGCAGGCGTAGATGATGACTTTATTATAAAAAACATACGTGAAGATTGTTATAACAAAAAATTACTGAGACCACTGAGAGCTTCCATGATAACGAAGAAAGATTTATGGAATATAAAAAGGCGGGTGTTACCACCAAATGATACCTTTATAAAAAAATGATTCAAGAAGTGTAGCCGATTCTTTGCATTTAATGCTGTAAATAATTTAATTATCTTCATAATTAACTATTATTGATGTTTGCTTTATTTGCATAATTCATTTAAAGTTATGCCATTCATTCAAGTTATGGAAATGTGTTTCAAATTGTAAATATCTATACATTATATAGCCTTGCCAGTATCATAACACACTGCTTATGTGTGCATTTTTGTATCTAACGACAAATAATTTAATTATGTTAATTAAATGTGATTGGTATTTGATTTATTTGCATAAATATATTTATTATACCATACTTTAACAATATTATGGAAATAGGTTTTAAATTGTAAATATACGTATATTAATATGTTCTATAATTTCAATAAATTTTTATTATTATAAATGAATAGTTTTTCTTCTTTTATAAGAAACAGTATATTTTTTGATAAAAAAAACAATGCTAAAGCTTATGTTAACGCATTAATCTTTTATTTGTTGACCAAAATTAGGTTCAATTTTTCAATACCATACGTACTGTTAATTTTATAAAAAGGTTGGAAATAATTTCAAATGCCTGAACAAAACTTAGTGGCACCTTACAGAACTCCATCTAATTGATTGAGAATTTAACAAATTTCAGCTATATAAATGCACGTCACAACTATTTCGACAGATTATTATTCACATTTTTATATGACAAGAACTTTTTCGGAGAAAACAGTTGTACGTTTATTTAACTTACTGAATAAAAACTTCTTATATAAGTACTACATTTTACCACTTTCAGACTTAATATGATTATTACTATATACTATGACAGTACTAAATCCTCTACGTAATATTATGATCGTAGAGAAAATTAAATATATATAATATATTGATATACATTAATATATGAGAACTGAAATTAAATTGTAACTGTCACATTGACGTCTATGAACTGTCATTATGCACTAGGATTATTTACACTTTTATATTGGTACGCCTGCTTTGTTTGTCACCTGTTCATGAAGTATATTGTCGTGTCAAAAAATGGCCGCCAGTGACTGGATGAGGAACCGTGTATCGTGGCGAGACGACTGCATGACGACTGTCATCTATGGTAGAGGCTGACATATGTGCGAATGCTAGAGACATCTGGTGGAAATAGGAAGAGCAGTGTTCTAATTCAACCGTCAAGCATACTTTGACAGCTCATAATTTTTAAAAACACTGGCATGTTTAGGTATATCAAAGGGAAATCCAAATGTTTGAAACGAATATTTGCCGTATGCGCAATTTATAGTTTTTACACAGAAAACATCAATAGCCACAATGTCAATGGACCCAGCAGAAGTGGAATTTTTGGCAGAAAAAGAAACAATTGAAGTTATTCCTAATTTTAGCTTCGACCCTGTACATCTAATATCAGGGAGTATTGGACCATTTAAAGCTGGTTTACCTCTAAATGTTCCTTTATGGTTAGCAGTCACTTTGAGACAGCAACAAAAATGCAGATTCGTTACCCCGGAATGGATGGATGTTACACTACTAGAAGAAGTTCGAGAAGAAGAGAAACAATCCAGGTATGAATGGTTTACCTGATTGTATTTGCAGTATTTGTATATCACAACTTAAAATTTTTATAAAAAGTGAGACAAATACTATTTGCTGGTATTTATTTTTTACTTTGCAGTTCAATATTATGTTTTATCGATTCCTATTGTATTTTATATTATTTTTTCCTCTTATATTATTTAAAACAATTTTGTGTAGTGTATATTTTATTTATTATTTTATATCTATTCAATTACCATTTGTATTTTTCAGGTTCTTTACTAAAATGCCAAACCCACATTACATGGTGGAAGCAAAGTTAATCTTAAACACTGCTGCAGAAGATATACCAAGAGCTGAAGAAATTAGAACAATAATTAAAGACATTTGGGATATAAGAATGGCAAAATTGAGGACTTCTATGGATGCATTCATTCGAGAAGGTGGATCATATGCCAAACTTGATCACTTAACAGCAATGGAAATAAATTCTGTAAGACCCCTTTTACCGCATGCCTTGGACCAGCTATTCAGGTTGCAAATGGTAAGTTTGTAATAATTTATCTTCGATTTAAATATTGTTTTCTTTATAGTATTAAATGTAGTCTCCTTAATATTTAAATTATTATTTAATAACTTGTGCATTATTTATTACAGGTACAGAAGTCATCAAATACAACACAAAATTCAACGTTGCTTAGTTCCTTTTCAAGTAAATTTACTTCGTGAGGTACATTCACATTCTATATATATTTGTTTATAACATTTATAATAAATTATAAATATTTATTTTTATATATGTTTAAAATAAATCGATGAACAATTTTTAAATAATTACTTTATTTTGAATATTGTAATCATCATTAAAAATTAGCATAAAGTAACGTAAAATTTATATTTTTTTTTGAATAGTTTTGCTATTCACTCCAATAAAGTTCTAATAACAATATTCTTCTTCAGATGTAATATCATTGGATACTGATTGCCATGGTATTGGATTGATCCAGCCAACATTTTTTACAATATAGCTTTCATGTCCTTTATTCAATGGGGATGGCTTAGGTTTTAAATGTACAGACCTAATCCATTCTTCAAAAACTTCATTTGCTTTTTGGCTTTTTAATTCATTTATCAATATTTTGCTCTTGCTTTCTTGCAGTTCAGCTTCTTTCTTCTGTTTTGCTTCTTGTTGTTTTTTAGCTTTCCACATTTTTGTAGCTGAAACCTTCTTTTCAATTAATTCTTTGTCAGCTTCAGCTTTTTGCATGGCTTCTTTCTTTTTCATCTCCTCAATAATTTCATTGACCTTTTTCTCTTCCTTCTTTCGTGTTAACCAAGATTTGAAATTAACTTCTTGAATCTTTTTGCGTTGCAATGCCTCCTCTTTCTTCAGCTCTAATTCAGTTTTTATCTTCTTCTGCTTTTCAGCTCTGCTTTTAAGTTCTTCCGCTTTGCGATCATTCCAAGCTTTATAAGCAGCCTTTCTTGCTTCTTGTTTAGCTTGTCTTTCCTTTTCCAGTTCTTCCTCTTTGGCTTTATCTATTACAGAAATATCTTCGGCGGCTTTGTTTGGTTCCGCTTGATTACTTTTTGTATTTGAAAAATCTTCTGGCGAATAAACTTGTGTAATTATAGTTCTGTGCCCAAAAGTACATGGCAAATCGTCGTTGTCGCTAGAGTCACATGAAGCGATGATGTTTTTCTTTTTTGTCAATTCCTTTCTTCTCATTTTCTTGAGCGTTTTTCTATCCTCTACCGTAAAAGTATCTTCACGTTTTAAATAATTGCTCTCTGCAAGTTTTTTTACCAACAGCATATGTGACTTAGGCAGTTCGTCCCCTTTTGGGCCCATATTGTCCAGACCAGTACATGATTTGACATCATTAACGTATTTCTGAACAGAATCATCAAACTTTTTAAAATCATCTTGAAGAACATTATTGGAACTTTTAAAATTCCCAGTTGAACAAACTTTTCTACCAGTTAGTTTTGCCTTCCTTTTATTTTCATTTTTCTCATCTATTGTTTTTCCCACAGTCTTTATGATTGTTTCTAGTTTATCAAGAGGATCAGGCTCACTATCTGACAGCATTGTGTATCAAAATTTAATTTTTTCATTAAAATTCTGAGAAAATAGTTGAATGAATTACTCGTTTTGATTTATAAAAAAAAATGTTTCATAATAAACTGCTAATGATTCAAACTTTATTCATAAAATAAAAATATTATTACTGACGTATTGTTTTATTGTGACAAGTGATAAATGAAACAAAATCTTAAAAACAAATATTCATCTATTATCGAATGTTTATAAAAAAATATTTTGCAAATAGATGAAATATCAATAGTAACTATTATTATGTCGTTGTTTCTTGTCAGCTGCGTAATCTTTTAGAATCATAAAGTTCAAAATGTGAATGATCACTCGCAAAAATATATTCTGTTTTGAGCATGAGGCGATATTACAAAATTTTAACAAAAAATTATCATACTTTGTATAATAGAAATTGCAAAAATCGACACTGCACAATAGTCATTACTGTGCGGTTTATAGTTTTTACTGTGATTTATTAATATATATATTTACTGTGATTACATATATAATAGTGATTTCACTGAACTGATGGCATCAGTCATTGCAATTGTAGTTAAAATACCAGGAGTATATATACTTAAGTATAGGAATTCCTATAGGAATGAAGGTGAAGTAGTACAGGCGAGTGGTCCGAATTCAAATCTAAGCATCATATAGATGAAAAAGAGTATGAATAAATGTTTTGATTTTGTTTCGTAATTAAAAAATTAATGATAACAGTGGTAATAATAATTCAAAGCCTTGAATATCGAAATAAGCCAATTTATTTGAAATGAAATCAGTTTCATATAAGACTAGCACTTAAGTTCCTATACTCCTGGTATTTCAACTACAAGATTTCTCACAATAGATTTACTAATTGGGATAAATTCAAAGAAATTCTTGATCATAATATAAATTGTAATGCTCCATTAAAATCCAGTGATGATATAAAAGTGGTTATTGCATCTCTCACAAACACAATACAACTAGCAGCCCAAAAATCTACTCCTACGATTGATAGTTCTTCTACAAAACAAATTCCAATTCACATTAAAGAAAAAATAGCCATAAAAAGACGTCTCAGAAAAAAGTGGCAAATTACTAGATCCCCGTCTGACAGATCAAACTTTAACAAAGCTTGTAAAGAATTAAAAAAGAGTCTACATGATATTAACAATGCCAACATGGAAGAAAAACTAGATAATCTAACAGCAACTAGTGACACTAATTATTCACTATGGAGAATGACCAAAAACTTTAAAAGACCTGTTATACATACTTCACCAATTAAAAAAGATGACAATTCTTGGGCAAGGAATCGTCAGGAAAAGGCAAATGCGTTCGCATATTATTTTGAGCAAGTTTTCCAACCAATTCCATCACAAATACCATGTCATAAAGAAAAATTTATACATGACTTTTTATCAGCAAATGTTGAAGTATCTGAAGATACTGTACCTATCCGATTTTCTATTTCAGAAGTTAAGGAAATAATTAAAAACTCCAAATCAGGTAAATGTCCTGGCAATGACTTCATTACAAGCAAGATGTTAAAAGAGTCTACACCTAAAACAATAAGATTTATTACTATCTTATTTAATTCTATTTCGAGATTGAGAATATTTCCGGACGTATGAAAAACTGCCAGGATTATCGTCGTTCAAAAAGTAGGGAAAGATCCATTTATGCTGAAATCATACAGACCCATAAGTTTAATTTCTATTCTTTCAAAAATTTGTGAGAAACTTTTGCTTAAAAATTTTTTAAGCGAATTAGAAAGCAAAAGCGTTATACTCCAATACCAATTTGGATTTAGAAAATTGCATTCGACCATAGAACAGACTCATAGAATTGTCCATTATATAAATAAATCACTGAAAATTTCTGAAATCAAAAGAAAAAAAGTACTGTTCAGCAGCATTCTTAGATATACAACAAGCATTTGATAAGGTATGGCATACTGGGCTATTCTATAAATTAAAAATTAATTTGACGTACTCTCTATATTTAATAATAAGATCATATCTGTCAAATAGGAGTTTTTAGTTAATAAGAGAGTTGTAATAAGAGTTTTAATGAGTTAATAAGAGTTAGTTAATAAGACAGTTTCTTCAGGTGTTCCACAAGGAAGCGTCTTGGGGCCAATTCTATTTCTAATATACACATCTGACATACCAATAACAACTAATACTTTGATCGCTACGTTTGCTGATGATACGTGCATTCTAGCCAGCCACATAGATTCCAGTTCTGCATCTGAGTTACTCCAAAACTATTTAAATCTATTAGAAAAATGGAACAGAACCTGGAGATTTGAAATGAATGGCTTAAAGTCAGTACATGTCACATTTGCGTTTAGAAGAGCGACCTGCCAACCAGTAAGAATAGGAAATACTGAAGTACCTCAATGAAGACCATGTGAAATATCTCGGTAAGTATATACCTCGATAGAAAACTTAATTGACAAACTCATATAAAAAAAAGAGACAACAGCTTGAGATAAAAACCAAAAAGCTTTACTGGTTACTAGGAACTAAATCCAAACTAAGCTCATACAATAAGCTACTTTTATATAAAACCCAATTTGGTGTTATGGTATACAATTGTGGGGCAGTGCTCATAAGACTAATATAAAAATTATACAGAAATTTCAAAATAAAGTTTTGAAAATTGCCTTAGGAGCTCCAAAATATATTCCCAACTGGTTAATTCATGCCGACACGAATACACCTACCATAAATGAAGTAATAACAAAAACAGCGCAGAAGTATAGAAACAAGCTAATCAATCACCCAAATACATTAGCAAACTCATTGATGACAGAGAACTATCGAAGAAGATTGAAAAGAAAAGCGCCATTGGATCTAAGCCATCAACTCTCCTGAGAAAAAAATAGAAATAACTTAATCATTATTTATAAGTAATTATTCAATAATAAAATATTGTGAATTATATATAGAAAGGAAAAACAATTACTGAGTTGTTTTTTCCAACATGACAATGTAGTATACAATATCCCTTCTCGGCAGACTATGGTAAATTCATTAAATTTACTAAATGCCCTTTACTGGACATGATTAGCAAATCGAGTGAGATTAAAACTTTAAAAAAATGTACAGCTTTACAACATACATACATAGTTTTATATGGCTTCTAGTTTTCTCTCAAAAGCTGTTTTATCTTCAAAATCAATTTCTACATTTTATGGTATTTTGTGCACATCGAGAAATACTTGCACAATAGGATAATCTTGCAAATTATTGATTGTGCGAGAATCGATAGATATAATTTGACGCATCTATTTTTATTGGTGGTAAACAATTTTCCGCCAATATCTTATGGCTCGCCCCATTGCACGAATCCGCACGGCAAACCTGTTTGCTATGTGCGCAGACTAAATTATTGCAAACTAAGCAAACTATTGCGAACAGCATCTTTAGATTTGTTATTAAAATAACATCTAATTAAAACAAATCTAATTAAAATTTAGATTTGTTCGTAATTTTTTTTTTCAATTTTCTGCAAATTTCGAAATTTTTGAAATAAAACTATTTTATTTTTTTTGTTAATTTTTTGAAAATTTTAAATTTTTTTGATATTTTAGATAAAATTACGAAAACTTGAACTAAAAATCATATTTGAATTTTTTCGAAAATTTGAATATTTTAAAATTACTGAACTGCGTTTACCAAAAACTAATCATTTTTTCACATCGCTATATAAACGATAGCTATTCACAAAAAAAAACTGAACGCTTCCAAAGTCGAAGTACATGAATAAAGTACACGTTGATATTTACGTGATAAAATACAGCTTTCTCATTGGACACCGAAAGTATCGGCCACAAAACAGTTTATCTTTCGCCAAATAGGACATGCTCTATTTGTGAAATACGGCAAGAATTTTCGAGGACAGCAGTTGTTGTGAAATCAGTTTCCGACGTTGCTAGGCAACAGTTATAGACAGAAATTATGTTAAGGATACTGCCTTTGTGAATAGATAGCTTCGACGTGAAATCTGGCTCGGTTTTTAATTTTTACGATTCTTTCTAATTGGCGGGAAATATAGGGAAAGAACTAAGCGAGATAAAATTCATTGTAGTCAGGAATAAATTCTATTCTAGTTGAACCTTAAAAACTTAAAAAAAGTTATAATTAACCCACTTTTCAAACGATCTAAAGTGAAATTTTGTATCAAAATACATGATTTTTTTCAAGTTGCAAAAAATTGGTAAAATTCTCATTTTTTTCTGGATTTGTTAGGTTCAACTAGAATCTATACTATTAAAAATATAAATTTGTCTTGAGTTTTTGGTTTCGAATAGAAATTGTGACCTGCATCTTTCCCGCCAAATGACATCTACACGCTCGTGGCGCAACGTTAAAATGCTTGTACCCGGCATGTTATGGCATATATTTTAATAAAAAAGTTTAAGAAGAATGTTGAAATTATATAACAATTTCGTGAAAGTTTCGTGTCAATTAAATATTTATTTCCTTCCTTAAAAAATCATCAAAAAAGGCATTTTTTTAAGTCTCTCCCCTCTTAAATGCTATAGCAAAGGCCAATAAAAAGTATGTATTGTTTTAATTGGGAAGGATTTATACTAGAATATGATAAAAAATGAAATAAAAGTTGAACTGAAAACTGTTTTTTAACTAAAAATTTCTCATGCAGCTTTTTTAGAAAGACTAATGTTCTTTAAAAAATCCATGATACTAATTAATCTGATATAGTACACACTACACAGCTATTATATAAACAAGCATGTTTTTTAAATGTTTTGAAACTTTTGGTGTTAATGAACCTACTAAACCATTAAAGTCCTATGGAAACTGGTTTAATTATAAAAATTGTTGATTTTTTAAAATTTGCTTTTAGAAAATACTCCGAGTTAACGTGTTCGTTCGTTTTCAATGATGTGTAATAAATCCACTTTTAATAACTCGTAAATTAATTTATTTTTTATTGATTAAGTCGATTATTTACACATATCGGGAAGTTCACGTAACTTGCCTCAAGGCAAAATACCATTACAAACTAGTTTGTTTTTTTTAAACATTTAAACCTTTCGAATTTATTTTTAATCGGAGTCGTTTTATTTTCTGATTTTTGTAAATTACAAAAAGTTGAATTTATTAACTTTCAGAAAAAACACGAAAAGTTGAAAATCCTTCAAAATTTTAAAACTGCTTGAACCTATCTTTCTCAAAAGCTAATTATTTCTTTGCGTCATTGACACAAACAAAATGTTTTTTTTTTGAATCATTCTAATCGGTTGTTCCGTTCTCTCAATACCTGCATAACAATTTTTACTCCCTCTGCGCTACACGTACGCCCGAAATGGCAGGTGTATCCGTTTACACACACATACAGTAACGTTTTTTAAGATATGCCAAAATGGTTAGAAAGATTTGGATCTTAATGATAAGCAAAAATTTGATTGATTGATTTTCGATTATTTTGCTATTACTATAACTGCGCAAAGTTAAATATAAAATCATTGAACCATAAATAATAATTATATTTTTTATTCTATTATATTTTCTTAAATTGTTAATTTGTTATTCGAAAAATCAATTTTAAACTTAAATCGATCTATTAATAATAACAAGTTCAATAATACTAATTACTTCAGCTCTATGTAGCTTTTTTTGCCACTTTTTCATGGCCCTGCTTCTTTATAGTGGAGGCAGCTTGGGCTACCTCATAATTGATGTCTATTCCTGATTCAGCTTTCAACATTATGTTCACCTTTTTCTCTAAGAGTGCCAAGAACAATGTTATGTTGTCGGTAGATATGCAACTTGTGTCTCCCAAAAGACGTAAAATGGGTGCATTATCACAACGTATAATCCTTAAATGAAATTTAAGTTATAAGTAACTATTGAACATGCTCACAAAACGTTTAATACTGTATATTTGATTATTGTTACATGCAGCATTTTGTCATTTATCATTATATGTAAAGGAGCGATAAGAGCTTCATATCTAAATGAATTCTTATTGCTAGAATCATCATTACAATAATTAAAATTATTTAACTAGCTGTAAGTGGAATTCTGCCTTAAGGCAATTAAGGCATCGTGCCTTAAGGCAAATTGCTGGAACTTCCCGTACCAAAAATTTTTTTTTTTTTAAAAACGATTAACATTTTTGAAAAAATTTACTTAAAAAAAATAAGATTTTTGACAAACAATTAGACAAAAAATTACTTTTTTTTAAAAAAATAAAAAAAAAATTTTTTTTTTTATTTATTTATTTTTTTTTTAAAAAATGTTTTCTTTATTTTGACATATTTTGAAAGATCTAAACTTTTTTTCAAAGCAATCGTACTACTTTAGCTGCATAAAGACGAAATATCAAACCGCGTAAGCGCCGCGTCGACGTCTAACGCGTAAACATTGATACGGAACCCATAGGAATGTAAACCAAAATTATACTTATTGTTAAAATCTCTATAAAATATCTGATAATTTGATGTGCATATGTCTAATGATCATTTTTGACCGCCAAATGGCATTGTTTTTTACTTTTTTCATTAGATCTCCGAAACCGCTAGACCTGCCTTTATGAAAATTTGATCGGTTCTTCACCTTGTCAATGCAAGTAAAATGTTTTTTGAATTATTAAAATCGGACGCTCCGTTCTCTTAAAAACTGAGTTACCGTTTTCGGCACTTTTTGCCCCGTATCTTCGGAACGGCTAGACCTGACTTCGCCAAAAACTAATCAGCACGTCTCCTTATCAATACGAATCGAATGTTTTTTGAATTATTCAAATCGGTTGATCGGTGTTCCCGAATCGTCGACGAAAATTTGTATCCGCACATACATACACACACGCACACACACACACACACACACACACACACACACACACATACATCCATTTTTTCTAAGGTATGCCAAAATATTCAGAAACCTTTGAAACGTCGAGAAATGCAAAAATTTTCATTTTCGATTTTTGTGCGATTACTATAACTTGCCCTACGGGAAGTTAAAAAATAACGCTTATTATTTATATTTGTAAAAAGAATTGTGGTTTTAATACTTACAGGAACACTTCTTCTATTCCTTTCATTAAAAACTGCAATCTGTCGTCAACTTTAATTTTTTTCTCATCCACTTCAGCATTCTAACAATAACGTTAATTTGTTGTAACATAAAAAAAACACAGTTGAAGTATGAAAACTTACTCTGTTTATTTTTTCTTCAAGCTTCTGTCGCAAAAGTGTTAGCGCTGGTCCTTGATTTTGTTCTCTCTGCTGATTGATGCAGTGTTGTTCACCTAATTTAAATAATACTTTTATTAGTTGATACTATATAACTGTATATGATAAATATATTTCAGGAATTTTGAAAAAATATTTCAATTTAACCCTATTATTCAATCAAAGAACTAGGGTTCACCAATTTTCTTTTTCAAATCATCAACAACCGCAGTTAGTAGTTCTACTTCCTGATTCAATTCATTAACATAGTTGAATAGAGCAAAGTTTTCTTCTTCTTGTTTAACAAACTGGACACCAAGTTTATCCATATCTTTTTCTTTGTTGAATTCCTGAAATGATTAACAATTTGATCAATTTTAATTATATACAGTCAATATACAGTATTCACAATATTCAATTGAGTGAAGAATATCTTGAATGCTTAATTAAAATAACTTCATGTAAATCACATTGAATTATTTGTGACCATGGTCTGTAAAATTTATATTTAAATTAATTATTTAAAAAATTCAAATATAATAAAGGGTCTGCTAGTAACTTATTTTTTGTCAGCCTTTTAAAAGTAAGATACCCATTTGAATGAAATTATTTTTCATTTTTTATAGCATTTTCAGAAAAAAAGTTATTTGACGGACCCTCTGTTCAAAAATATAGATTTATTCAAACTGTAATTATAAAAGTGTCTTTTGAAAATGGCCTAATAATTTGTGAAAATAAAAATTAAACTAGTTGGTATTGGTATTTTGCCGTGAGGCAAGTTACATGAACTTCCCGATATGTGTAAAATAATCGACTTAAATCAATAAAAAATAAATTAATTTGTGAGTGATTAAAGTATGAAAACAAACGAACACATTAACTTGGAATATTTTCTAAGAACAAATTTAAATAATCAACAATTATTATTAACTGAACCAGTTTCCGTAGGACCTTAATGGTTTAGTATGTTCATTAAGACCAAGTACTCTATCGTTATACCAAGTAAATCGTCTAATTTTAATTTCAATTTAACTACTAATTTTCTCAAACTTTGATGAATTTCTAAAATTAAACTAGTTGTAAAGCTGTAATATTTCAGTAAGTTCTATAAGACCATGATATATATCGCCAAAAAAGATCCCATAAAAATCGTAATTCCTAAATTTTTTTTTCAACAGTTAATTTCAAGATAACGGCTCGGTAGATTTCACCTAAAATTAATGAATATCATTCCCAACTAATATCTTTCGAACAGTCTTTGATTTTTCAAAATCAACTCGGTAGTATGAGCTTAAATGTGGACAAAACGTTTAACACGCTTAAACGTGGACGAAATTTTTTTCATTTTTTTGCGATTTACAAAGAAACAGCTCGGTCGATCGTAGCGCAAAACTGACAAACGATAGTCCTTATCGAGATACATCAAATGGCTTTTAAATTTTTGAAATTTGTCCAGCCGTTTTTGAGAGAACGTCGATTTACGGCAAGAAATCTGTTCACATACACACGCACCCACACATACACACACACATACTTTTTCCAATTCGATTCAGAATGACTTGAAACGTCGAGGAAACATAAAATTAGCGAATCGGATTTTTGGATGATAACATAAACTTCTCCTTCGGGAAGTTAAAAAATTAGAGTTTAACCTTAGGTTTGAGTAATTTGTAACTGAATAAAAACAATCTAAATTTATATACAAAAGTGCATAATTATTACTATTATTTTTGCTATGATTTGTTTATAATTATCTGTCTTCTGTTCAGCGGCTTCTTTCAGTTTTTGCTTTTTAGCAGCTTCTCGAGCTTCGAAATCTCTCATGATTCTGCGACGTCCTTTAATTTCTAAGTAATCTTGAAGTTTTCTATCATGGTCCAATCTTCTCTGAAGTTCACGTATTTCCTTGAAAAATGTGATTAAAACTTTGTAATATTTAACGATGTTATTAAAACATTATATATAATAAATTTTATATCAATTACTATTACTTATATATATTATTATAAAATAATATATGAAATAACAAAATCTATAAGAAAATCTATTTACTTGAGTATGCAGCAACAGGTCAGCTTGGCCGCGTGCTTTCAAAGCTTGCAGCTTTCTGCACAGTTCGTCTCGTTGATCATAAGCCGAACTACTTTGCTCAATTAAATCAGACATTTTTCGTTTACCATTTGTTAAACGATCAGCAATCTCCGACCAAGCAGTATTGAAATTTGCTCTAAAATTTTATCATATTCAATAAATATAATGAATGAATGAAGATAAGATAAATTGCAAAAAAACTAAAAACATTTAGAATAATGTGTTTTACGATTTGTTTATTCTATTAACCAATTTATATTTTTTTAAATATATTACTTCATATAATATATATTATAATCATGTAATTTATTGACTAATAATCAAGTAAATGAGTTTGAGTTTCATGGAACCTTTTAAAATTGAAATGCCACAAGTGTCAAAATTAGATCTCGAAGGGTCATTAAAATCAATATTTTTTGACAATCTAAGGATTGGCTTACAATGAAGTGATTCAAGCAAATACATAAAGATGTTTATTTTCTTTTAAGTAAAAAATCTAATGGCTTTTTAAAGTACCATCGCTGGACGCAAAAAAATGCTGTTGCCTTAAGAGTTTTGCAGATGTTCTGAAAATTGGTGATTTTATAGATTTTGATGTGATCTTTACGAATTTCAACTTTGCCACCTCGAATTTTTGCCGCTGCCGCCGCTATATTGGAAAAATTGCGTCAAAAATCAGTTTTTCAACGATATCTCCTTTCTGACTTATGCTACGTTAAAACAACTATATACAAAATTAAACTAGACAAAATTTTCTATAATTTATTCAATAACGTTTTTTTCTGTAACATCAATAGTTTTAGCGTACGTGCGCCACAAAGTTTCTGCTGCTCGCGTCATCATCGGATATTCGGCCGCTCTTTGCACTTGAACGCATTCTCTCTAATAAATAAATAATTTTAATGTTGAATTAAGCTTTTCTGCTCAGGTCTGGCCTAGAAATAACATAAATTAATTATTTTTGTTTTTCATTTTTATTTTTGCTGATTATTGAACATTTTAAATCATTGGATGTGTGATTTAATGCAAATTTTAAATTGTTTGTAAGAATAGTTTTATGTTAAATTAAACTAGATTTTTTTATAATTTACTTAATTAACTTTTTACCTCCAGTTTGATGTTCTCGATGGGTCATATATGTTATTAGCTAATCGTCTTCAGGGACAATCGAAATGTCAGAGGTTGCACTTTCTTCGATATTATCCGCGATGGGATTATCGTCATTGCAAAGTTGTTCGAAAATACTATCTGCGTCTTGCTCTTGATCACTATCTTGTGATGGAACTTGTGCATTACTACAGGTTCCACTACAATTTGTGCAGATAATGGAGCACTTCAATCCTGCCCTTCTGCATCCACAGGCTATCTGACATCCCTTTTTGCATTTGCAAGAAATCAGTTTCAACAAGGTGTCCGGAGCTGGAGGCTCGAGTGAGGTCACAGGAATCAGGCCATTTTTGCTTCTTTTCCATCCCCATTGTTCTGCATTCACCTCATTCCCATACCACTGCTGAATTTGGTGATATGTTCGGAATAAATGTTGTCGTGCTGCTGCCTGCGTTGCTGGTAGTGATGCAATATTAAATTTAATTTTGTATGCCAATTTTGTAAAGCACGCACATAAATCTAAAGACGTATAAATAACTTCATTTAGATCTTGATTTTTACTATATATTTACTAAAACCGGGAAGAGGAAAAAATTTTGCAACAGCTAATAAATAAAAACAGCCGCAGATCATATATTGTTTTTGCACGCCTTCAGTGGCTGCGAAACAACTTCAGCAATTTTTAATCAAGGTAAAATAAAATATATAAATACACTATGTAAAAATCAAGATCTAAATGAAGTTATTTATATATTTAAAAATCAAAAAGCTGATCCAGAGATCATTGCCACAGCTGGAGAACGCTTCCTTCTTAAATTTACGGTTGTAGTGATGAGAATACCATAACAAATAAATCTTTAAACGTCTTTAGATATGCGTGCTTTACAAAATCGACATACAAAATTAAATTTAATATTGCATCACTACCAGCAACGCAGGCAGCAGCACGACAACATTCATTCCGAACATATCACCAAATTCAGCAGTGGTATGGGAATGAGGTGAATGCAGAACAATGGGGATGGAAAAGAAGCAAAAATTGCCTGATTCCTGTGACCTCACTCGAGCCTCCAGCTCCGGACACCTTGTTGAAAACTGATTTCTTGCAAATGCAAAAAGGGATGTCAGATAGCCTGTGGATGCAGAAGGGCAGGATTGAAGTGCTCCATTATCTGCACAAATTGTAGTGGGAACCTGTAGTAATGCACAAGTTCCATCACAAGATAGTGATCAAGAGCAGACGCAGATAGTATTTTCGAACAACTTTGCAATGACGATAATCCCATCGCGGATAATATCGAAGAAAGTGCACCTCTGACATTTCGATGTCCCTGAAGACGATTAGCTAATAACATATGACCCATCGAGAACATCAAACTGGAGGTAAAAAGTTAATTAAGTAAATTATAAAAAAATCTAGTTTAATTAACATAAAACTATTCTTACAAACAATTTAAAATTTGCATTAAATCACACATCCAATGATTTAAAATGTTCAATAATCAGCAAAAATAAAATGAAAAAACAAAAATAATTAATTTATGTATTTCTAGGCCAGACCTGAGCAGAAAAGCTTAATTCAACATTAAAATTATTTATTTATTAGAGAGAATGCGTTCAAGTGCAAAGAGCGGCCGAATATCCGATGATGACGCGAGCAGCAGAAACTTTGTGGCGCACGTACGCTAAAACTATTGATGTTACAGAAAAAAACGTTATTGAATAAATTATAGAAAATTTTGTCTAGTTTAATTTTGTATATAGTTGTTTTAACGTAACATAAGTCAGAAAGGAGATATCGTTGAAAAACTGATTTTTGACGCAATTTTTCCAATATAGCGGCGGCAGCGGCAAAAATTCGAGGTGGCAAAGTTGAAATTCGTAAAGATCACATCAAAATCTATAAAATCACCAATTTTCAAAACATCCGCAAAACTCTTAAGGTAAAACTACTAAATGACTGAACTACATTGGCTTCGGGATGATACGCCGTCGTCTTGTAATGAGTGGTGCCAAGTAGGGAATGCAATACCGATGGAAAATTTCAATACGGGTATTTCGGTAATTTTTCATTTTAAATCCGGAATACCGGTAAATTATCGGTAATTTTATTATCTAACACAAACGTAAACAAAATTGAAAGTTACTAGTACAAATATAAAAAAAATGTATATACAACTACAACTATATTCAATTTAACAATAAAAACAATAAAATATATACGGGAAGGTAAAAATTTTTGCTTTTACTTAAAACCAATCAACGAAATTTTCAATGGTTATGTTTTAAAAATCGGTAATTGAATTAATTATAATGCACAAACGCTGTATTTGATAAATTAATTATAAACTTACAAACAGCTTGTAGGTTCTAAAAGCGCGGTATATTATTCCAAACTATAATAAATTTTTGAAAGTGGACTTGGTGGTTACTAACCACCAATGATGGCTCGGCCGATTATCTCAAGAAAACTAACCACTGGTTAGTTTTCTTGAGATGATCGCCTGAGCCATCTCTTTAGATTTAGCGGAAAAATGCAAAATATTTTACCTAAAATAAGCTAAACCAAATTTAAAAATTAAAAAAATATTCAAAAGATATTTATATTGATTATATTGATTGTAAAAAATAATCAAAATTTGGATTGATTGACCGCAGTTCTAGAAAATACCGCATGTACACGTTGGGCGCGTGTTTGCTTTCAATAATTTGCAATATTGAATTTAATTGTAGAAAATAACAAAAATGTTTTAAAAATTTGTTAAAAAATTAATAATCTACAATAGTATTTTCCTATATAAGCTTTACAGCGACGCGGTATTCTTATTATAAATCATTTATAAATTAATATACTGATTTCCTATTTCCTATTCATGTAATTATATAACACACTCACGCCTTCAAATAAAAAAATATGTAGATTTATATTTCTCCAAGATATTTCTCTAAGAAAACAAATTTATATTTCTGATAAGATAACAAATGAAGAAGTCTTAAGAAGAGTGGGCAAAGAAAGGACTTTACTAAACACGATCCTGAAAAGAAAAGGAAACTGGATCTGACCCATATTGCAAAAAGAATGCCTCCCTTTAAAGAGAAGACCCTTTAAAGTTTTATTGATAAATATAGATTAATTTTAAGAATATTATTAAATTTATTTATATTAATATATTTTATTGGGGTGATAGGAAAATTTGTAAAACTTTTTTTTTTATTAGAACATAAATAATTGAATAATTGATCCATAAATTATGATTAAAAGATTAAGTTACTTAAGGGATAACAGCGTAATTATTTTTAAGAGAACATATCGACAAAATAGATTGCGACCTCGATGTTGGATTAAGATAATTTTAAAATGCAGAAGTTTTAAAATTTGGTCTGTTCGACCATTAATTCTTACATGATCTGAGTTCAAACCGGTTTAAGCCAGGTTGGTTTCTATCCTTAATTTTTTAAAATTAATTAGTACGAAAGGACCATTAATTTATAATAATTATTTTAATTTGAATAAAATTGTTATTTTGGCAGATTAGTGCAATGAATTTAGAATTCATAAATGTATACTATACAAATAATATAATGAATTTATTTATAATGTTAATTAGTATAATTTTAATAACTATTATATTATTAATTGGAGTGGCTTTTTTAACTTTATTAGAACGAAAGGTTTTAGGTTATATTCAAATTCGTAAAGGTCCTAATAAAGTGAGTTTAGTTGGGTTATTAGTAATAACCCACTAAACTCACTTTATTAGGACCTAAAATAATTTGTTCTTTTCTAAATAATTTAATTGCATCTCTAATAGGTTGTAATAACTTATTACAACCTATTAAAGATGCAATTAAATTATTTAGAAAAGAACAAATTATTTTAAATTTATCAAATTATTTTATTTATTATTTATGTCCAATTTTAAGATTAATAATTTCTTTTATTATTAAGTACAGGACCAGGAAGCATGGCAGCAGAAGCTTGGAAAGAAAAAACCATAAAAACACATATAAAGTGATTAATGGTTATTGATTAGTAAAATATGGTAATGAAAATAATAAACAAGGGAGGGGAAGAAAATCATTTGCAGTTTCATAGTGCATTAACTTTTGAAAATTTTCTTTGACAAACTCTAAAAAGATTTATCAAAATCCGTATAACCGTTTAAGAGGAGTATCAATTTTTTACATACGTACAGAAGAATTTTATGTATAAAATTTCACCTTTCTCTTATCAAATGACTTATTTCTTCACGAAGTGTCGCATTATCAGCCACTACCGCATTATATTTCTTCACTTCACAATCCAAAGTATCCTCCAGCTTTTTCACACTTTTCTCTTCGGCCTGGTCTCGTTCTATAAGCTGTTTTTCTGTTTTGCTAGACTTTTGTATGTTTTCAATGCTTTTAGCCACCTGAAAATAAACAAATATGTATTTTGAAATCAAACTAAAATCTATTCGTTTATTTCTTTTTCGCAGTATAATTCATATTTATTTTTCACTAACATGCTTGTTTGTAGAGTAATAATTTCTTTGGCATGTTTTTCTTTTGTGTTTTCACTAAGAAAAAGTCAATTAGGGTCTCGAAACGTATAGGCGAATTAAATTTATTTAAATAACACATCTTAGTTTTTTATTTTATTATCTGGATAAATGCCTGTTAAGAAGTTTTTTCCTCAAGTCCTCAAACCATATATGCTGTAAAAAAGCAATCAGAGCAGAAATTGCAAATATACCGTCTGAAATAACGATACGTGATATGGAAAACTTCATAAATGGCCTAACCATCTGTATCGCAAATTAAGAACACACATTAGAAGACATATTTTTTTAGAAATATATTTTAATATATCGTAAGAATTTAACGGCACACAAACTTTCGGTTAATGTCGTTATTTATTATTTACAGTACTTAGAAATCCACCCGTTATTTATGCCGGACAGCCTTGTGTAGATGATATAATTATAAATACTGTAACATTTTCTAATATTTCTAAGAATCATATAAACTGAATTGCAAAATTAAAATTATTTATTTCAATAGTATATATAAGTGAGCTTCAGAACTTTAGCCAGAATCAAAATTAAAATCCGAATTATTTTCGATAATTAAGAAAAAACTAAAAGCAATTGGTTTGTCAAAACAAGCAAAAAATTTTTTGAATCAATAAAATCGGATGCCAAGACGTCTCACTGCCATTTTTTGCTTATTTAGCTCCGTATCTCCAAAATGGCTAAACCAGCCTTTGCCAAAAACTAGTGACCACTTTTCCCCAGCATTAAAAATTGAATATTTTTTGAATCATTCGAATCGGATGCTTTGTTCTCTCAATAACTCGATTTCTGTTTTCTGCACTCCTCATCTCCAAAAACCTGCTTCTGTCAAAAACTAATCAGCAGATCTCGCTATTTTATTAACAATGCACTGTTTGTGAGCTTCGGAAAATATTTGTACAATGGTAAAATGGGAGGGATGGAAACATAAAGATAAAGCAACTAAACATTAATCATTGTGAGGATGCACAGGACTTGCTTATGCAGACGGTAAGAGAAATGAAAATTGGTATTGTTCTTTTATCAGAACCTTATAAACAACTAACTAATAGACCATAGGAAATGGACCGTATAACCAAAGCTGTTATTAGGACAATTATTGTTTCCAGAACGCTGTTAACAATAGCAACGCTGAATTTGTAGCAGCTTCATTAGATAGCATACATTTATACAGCAGTTACTCTCCATTTAGTCTTGTTTTGCCAGATTTTATTGATTTTTTAAATCGTCTAGTAGAGGATGCAAAACGACACCACCCCGTAGTGATTTCTGATGACTTCAACGCTTGGGCGGTAAACTGGGGTAGTAGGCAGACTGATGCAAAAAGTAAAGCACTTTTAGAGGCCTATACTGCACTGGATGTGGTTTTACTAAATAGCGGTGGTAAACCAACAAATAGAAGATAGAAACTACAAAACAACAACACTTACCAAATTAAAGAGAGAAACTAGAATAATAAAATGAAATTATATAAAATAAAATTATTATTTTAGTTTCTCTCTTTAATTTGATAAGTGTTGTTTTTTGTTATTTTTTAGTTTTTATCTTCTTCTTACCTAGTTTATATAATTTTTTCAATTTTTTATCTTATAGATCCACTGATCATGACATCAAATTGTATGTCAAAACGTTTGGAATTAAAGATTATTTTATCCTAGTTTCTTCTTTGTTTGATGTATCGCCCTTAATGTGATTTATAGCGTAAGATATACGTATTGGAAATTGCAGTCCTTTGAACAGTATAACAAATTCAGAAACAATTCATATAATCACCTTGGATTTTTTCACTCAAAATAATTGCTTCAATGATTTTGTACATAATTTTTGTAATCTCGAACTATATATTAATTGTTTTCAGTAATAATAATACCTAAATTACATTTTTTAAATAATAATTAGATATACATTTTTACTTAAGTTTATATTTTAAGTGAATTAATTGGTCAAATCTTGTTCATATGTGCAATATTCTATATTCTAAGAAAGGTGTAACCATGGCTACTGCAGTGAACTTTTTTGAAAATTAAATAATTTCTATTATCACAACGTCCTAAAAAATTCCCTTAACAAACTTCAAAAAGATTTATCAAAATCCGAATAATCGTTTAGGAGGAATATCTTTCATACATCATTACAGATGTACACATATACAGATGTATATATATATATATATATATATATATATATACATATATAGGGAGAGAAGTCCCGTAACGCCGCACGGCACCTAAAGCCGGACACACATTTAACACGTATTATTTAAGCGAGTTTAAATCTTTTATTTCAAAATACAAGTGAAAGGGGTGCGAGCGGCACACAGGTGCAGCTTCGACGCACACGGCCACGGCGGGAGCAACTTTTTGTTGTTTTAGGCCCAAAAGCACCGCGTCACCTAAGTATTAATGGAAGTAATTCTCGTGTATTTATGCATTTATATTTTAGTGGCATTCAAAAATAAAAGTAGAACTTGATTGTTATCCGTAAAATGGTAGAATATTATTAGATATTTTAAACAATTTTAGTAGGTACCACCAAATGAACGAAATTGTCTGTCCCTTAGCACTCGACACTAAGTCGTCCCTTAGCGCCGGAAGTAAACATATTAATATTTTTTGTGAGAATTGACGTAATTTATTCTAATTATTTAATTTCTGTATGAGTGCTAATGGTCACTACATACCCCCTTTTTTGGTATTTTCTAGTCAATGAATGAAAATCTTATGATATATGCTCCAGCTGAGGGCATCGGTGTGGCCAAGCTAAAAGGGTGGATAATTAGTGATTTTTTTTGCAATATCTAAGAATATTTGTCAATCACAAATGTGCAGACAATCCAGAGTGTGGAGACAGCTACATATGTGTTCAATGCTGGTTATTTTGAAATGTCCGGTACTAGGTGCCACTTTGTAAAATCATATTTTTTGTTACCAAAATTTGATTGATAGTATTAATTATTGTTTAGCAAAGATTGCGTTTTTGTTAATTTATTTTGATTTCTAACTTTGTTATCTAAAATAAGTCATGATTTAATAAACATTTCGTAAAATATTTTTTGATTTATTTATAAATAACCTTAGGTGTCAGGCACTCGGAGACTTTCTTCTATATACTACGATTCCGACATATGTATTTATATTATGATTGGGTACATACTCTAGCAATCTGGATGTCAAGCTCATGTATTTCAGTCCTTTCTTTTGCAATCTTTTCCTTAAGTTGCGCATGTTTATCCAACATAATTGAGAGATTTCGAGCCGCTTCCTTTTCCCTTCGCTTGGCCGCCGGCTGCTCCGCTGCATCTAGTACCTGCTGCAATTTATTATATTCACGTTGTAGTCCTGCTATCAAGTTTGTCCCACGAGCAGTAATGGCTGCACTTGCTTCGGCAAATTTTATCCGATCAGATTCCATTATGCGATACTATAATAATTAAGCAATAAATTCACTAACATATTTATTTAAATATTACCGATAAAAGCTAAATATGTACGCATACTAAACTATTATTAAGAGATACTTTATTTGAAAATATGGTTTTAATATTGTTTGGTAATATTTTTATACAAAAAACATAAAAAATATCATGAATTACTTAAGTAATTATAATAACAAACGTCAAAATACAAGGTCAATTAAAGATTTAATAAACTTTACCAAACTTTAAGAGGGTTCACAATAGACCTTATATTACTTGTAGTATAAATCAAATATTTTACCTGACGTTGTAACCGATTCAATTCAGCATATGCTAATTGATCCATTTCCAATTCATCTTGGTTTTTTCCTGTTTTAAGTTTATCCATTGTTGAATAAAGTTAATCAATTCACAATATATATTCCTAATCTTTGATAGCGGTTTGGTACAGTACGAGTTAGACTTGTAATTATTGATTTAAAAAGCACGTTGCCATGGCACGAAAATAAATAGATTATTTGTTCCATTTTTTTCACAAAAGCAATCGTTTCATCAACACAAGCAGAAAGTTTTCTGAATCATGCAAATCGGATAAGTACTTGGTTCTCTCAAAAACTGCCATTTTTTGTACATTTAGCTCTGTATCTTCGAAATGGCTGGACCTGCATTGCCAGAAACTAATCACCACTTCTTCCTATCAATAGGAATCGAATGTTTTTTGAACCGTTCAAATCAGTTGATCCGTGCGCCCAAAAACGTAGACGTAAAATTGCAGACACACAAAACACACACACATAATTTTTTTTATCTACATCACTTTTAAATCTTAGATAATTGATAGATTAGTTTTGAAGGTTTTTGAACATTTTGGCATACCTCAGAAAAAATGGATGTGTATGTGTGTGTGTTTTGTATGTCCGCATTTTTCGTCCACGTTTTTGGCAAAGGCAGGTCCAGCCGTTACGGAGATACGAAGCAAAGAGCGCAGAAAATACAAATCAAGTTTTTGAGAGAACGGAGTATTCGATTTGAATGATCTAAAGAACATTCAATTTGTAATCATTGGGAGAAGAGGCGATAAGTTTTTGGCAAAGGCATTTCAAAGATACAGAGCTAAAAGTGCAAAAAATAGCAGTGTTTGAGATAACTAAGCGTTCGATTTGAATAATTCAAAGAACTTTCTGCTTGTTTCAACAAAATAATTGCTTTTGGGGAAAAAATTATTTCAATTTTTTTAATTACTTTTTTGTTTCAAATTTTTTTTTTGTATATTGAAAATAATTCAGATTTTAATTTTAATTCTGACTAAAGTTCTAATATACTTTAAATAAATAATTTCTACTTTGCAATCCTGTTTATATAATTCTTATAAATATTTATTTATTTATTTATTTATTTATTATATGCCAATCGGCTAATAATATACAATGTTACAATATTTTTTCATAATAATCTATTTGAAAACATTTAATATTTCTCGAACATTTCGTTACGGTTACGGAAGTACCAGCAATTTGCCTTAAGGCACGATGCCATACACCACTAGTTGATTTTCTTATCAAGTTCTAGGGGAACTGAAAGTGTTAGAGCTATTTAGCCGTTTGAACCCAAAACCAACAGTAGATAATATCCTGAGATATTATATATATACATATATATATATATATATATATATATATATATGTTTTGGGGTCCTTAGCGCCCGCATGCAAGATTTGTCCTAGCGCCCCCCCCCCCCCAATAATTTCAACTGTTTTATCAGTTTTTCATTAAAATTATATAAACATTTACTTTATTTTTTTAAATTAATTTTTAATCATTCTGAATTTAGTAGACAAAAATTTAGATGTAATCTAAAAGCGTATAAAATACATTGATTTTAAATTTATTTAGAAAATCGAGGCGATTCGCGGGTTGATCATAATCAAATATTTTTAAATTCTTAATTATTTCTGACGCAAGTGTAATATTAATATTTTGGTTTTGAAACATTTAACTTATTTATTATGCGATTTATTCTATAGAGCAAATCACGCCAAAAAAGCAAAAAAGAATAGTCTTTAATTTTTAAACATAGCATTAGCATTTTATGTTTTAAATTAAATTTTATTTTAATTCATTTTTTCATTATTTACAATATTCAAAATTGCATCGTAAACTCCTCCGTATTGGTATCGTAAGATCCGAATTGTATTCAGCTTTACTTTCCCATCAGATTCAAAGTATCAGATTGTTGTTTTAAAGTTAAACTTTTAACGTATTTTTAAAGTATTGTCCAAAATTAGTAACAGATGCAAAAAAAATACATATTTCCTTAACTGCACTGAAACAAACAAATTATATTTATATCTGTATTATTTCTGCATAGTTAATAATTATGTATAAAAAAAGCTTAAAAATTTTTGTTCCTAAGTACATTTTGCTTTCATTTTTCATATTTGCTCCATTTCCATAACCCTAACCACGCATGTCTTCAACATTCAAAATTCATCAGAAGCGAAACATTTGCAATAAAAGCGAAAGGTTACAATTCAATTTCTCGGAATAAACATGCCATTTTTTAAGCACTGACTCCCCATTTTTGAAGTAAAACTTCTTTAGGCGCGACACGGGTGTAAATCGCGACAAATGCAACCGTACAAACGCCAACGTGTAGTTGAACACTACGACGCCGTAAGCGCTGATGTCGCGAGTATCCACACCCGTCATGTCATGCGTAAGTCGAGCGCTAAACCGTATATGAACTTGCATTAATTGAATCACGTTTTTTTTTACAAAACAAGAGGTTGCTGTATTATGTCCTCATGGAATAAGACTTTTCTTAGAGAATACACGTGTCATGGAATATAATAAATTTATATTGAATCTCGTTGAAGACAAAATAATATCTACTGCCACGGATATTTGTGTAGGTTGCCATGCGACAGATCAACAATCATACATTCGTCAGCAGTTTCAAAAAAATCGGTTATTGATACCGGGGCTTTGCCGTATGAAATAATTTTAGTTCTGAATAAATTTTACATAATAACAACTAATATCGATGTAAGTGATGGCTTAGCTAATGGTTGTGTAGGAAAATTAGTGTACATAGAACGTGGCGATAATGATGAACTTCTACGTTTATGGTTTGAATTTCCTGTAAGCGGGTTTGAATTGATGTTATGTGATTATTGAAAGATGATTTTTAAAATTCAAATATGATGTTTTTTTATTTTTATCTTAATTGCCTACTCATACAATATTAAAAGTTTTACTTCAATCGCGTGTGATCCTTACGCGCACTCTTTTTTTATTTTCCCGATTATAATTTGTTTATATTTTTTAACAAGTATCGTTTTAACTAAATCAGCTCGAAAATTTTCGTCAATAATGCCCAATAGTTAATTTAATTTTTCGCAGGTTTGAGCTTATGGGATTGAACACTAGATAATTTCTTTTTCGATTCCGCGGTAACTTCAAACAAAGAAAAAATTGAATAAGTAGATTAAGCAACTGATTTGCAGAGTTATTTGTTTCTATACTGATATCACATTGCAAAATAAATGTAAATAAATGCTTTTTGTGTCTTCGTATCCCTAATTAAGTTAGATTGTTTATTATAATTTATTATGTATACTAAATTTTATATAAATAATTCTAGATTTTATATAAATAATTCTAGATTTTAATAAAAAATAAAAATATTTCTTGCATGCATCGCATGCAAGGCAGAACCGGCCCTGTATATATATATATATATATATATATATATATATATATATGTATATATATATGATGTATTACTGATGTGCCGACTCGAAAAATTCCCGATTCGAATGATTCGAATCAGAAAAAACCTGATTCGAATCAAGTATATATGGACAAAAAAATCATGGATGTATTTATTTAGTAAAAGTGATCCAAATATATAATCAAAATTGTCAGTTTAACCAATATAACAGACAAAGTAGAAATTGTAAACATAAATTACTATCAAAAAGTATATTCTGAAAATTATTAAAAATGATATAATTTTGAGGACGGCTGAAACATATTTTCAAATTAATTTACAATAATAGATTACAAACAATAGTGCATCACTAAAGCATATAAAATAATATTTGGAATCATGGGTCGATTGTTTATTTTACTATGTAATCAGTAAATCGCATATAAACAGAGAGCTGAAAGTTAATTTCATTAATGTGAATTTGCCATTACTTACTTACATAATCAGAAGTTAACATATTATTTACTGACTTTCTGGTGTTTAGTAATTGTTTCAAAAGAGAATTAAATTGAAAGATTCCCGAAACTCGTTTCATAATTTCGAATGGTTGATTCTGATAACATTCAAAATCTAAAACACTTAATTATTATCAAAATTGGGTATTGATATTTCACGAACAAAATCGCTCTCAGCGCTCCGTAAAAACGACGATGCATTATATCTGTTTCGAAGTCCCTTGATATCGCCCCATATGAAGTCGGAATAACTCATATCGCCGCTTGATTCGGTTTGAGTCATATGAAGTCGGATGATATAGTTAGTCGATGAATGCGGTTAAAGTCATATAAAGACGATTGGAGTCGGCTGATACATTTAAGCATATTCAAGTCGGGTGGCTCGCATGATTTAATTCATTATTTATTTTTTATATTTATGATATTTATTTTTTATATTATTATAATATTGAATTAAATTAAAACATTTTTTTATATTTATATTTATGAAAAATTTTATATTTATAAAAAATTTGTGTTAATACATATTTTATCACAGTGAATATTTCGCGGCTTGATACGAGTTGATTCGAATCAAGTAAAATCTGATTCGAATCAAGTCGTTAAAGGCTTGATTCGAATGATTCGAATCACTTGATTCGACTTGGCACATCACTAATATATATATATATATAAATATATATATTGTTAAGAACTATTATGTATTTATTATAATATTTTATGTTTAACACATGTTCATTAAAATATGTTTGTAATTAAATCTCGTATGTTGGTACCATTTATATAAAACTTTTATAAATTGACCCTTATCCGACAATAAGGGTCGAATCAGGTAAAAACTGATTATTAGTGAGCGGGAGTTAGTTATGATTGAACCGCCAACAAGTACAGATTAAAAATATCAACACCCATAATGTAAGTTACAATTTAAAATAAAATCTATAAATCTTAAAAAGTGTTTGTTTTTACATATCAAGAAGAGAACCCATAATTAATATCTTTTCAATATATATATATATATATATATATATATATATATAATAATAATAAATTTATTTAAGGCCATATAGTAATATATCATGTAGCATTGTGTGTATACAGTATGAAAATTTACTTTATCTACAGAATGAATCATATATAACAATACCAAATTTAAAAAAAAACACATAAAAATATTAACATTCTTTAAGATTTAACGTTCAACATATACAAATTTCATATGAATTTTCTTATGAATACAAATTTCTTCTAAAAATCACCCATCAAAATCTGGAGGTGGTGGAGGAACTTCCTTCCTATTACTTAGAGTTTCCAATGTAATAACTTTTATTGCTTTTTTGAAACTTTGTAAAATGTTGATTCCTTTGAATGTATTATTTTCATCAATTTCTTTAGACAATAAGGCATAAACCTCATTCATAATAGATTTTATCCTTTGATTTGAAATTTCATTGGAATTATTTTCAATTTGGCTTAATTTTGATTTCAAAGATTCATTTGTTTCTTCTAATCTTTGTAACTTATAATTTAGTTCTTCGATGGATTCAACCTTTGCAACAAGTTTATCATCATATTGTTTATGCAATTCTTCAAACTCTTTTAATTTCAATTGCAAACTAATTATAGTCTTTTCATGATCAGCTATTTGAATATCTTTTTCTTGGCACAGTATTTGCAGAGATTTTGATTCATCATTATGTGTAGATTCAGCTGCCTTATTTTTATAAAAATCTTCAAAGTCTTTCAATTTCAATGTCAGATTTTCTATTTTTATTTGTTGTTCTTTTATTTTCATCCCATCTTCTTCATCTTGTTTTAAAACTGATGAATTTTTTTCGAAATATTCTTCAAAATCATTTAACTTTAACATAAGATTTTCTATTTTTTGTTCCTGTTCTTTGAATTTAATAATATCTTCATCATATTTTTTCAGAATTGGCGACTTTTCTTTGAAATATTCTTCAAAATCCTTTAATTTCAATTCTAGTATATTTATTTGCTTCTTGTAATCCAAGATTTCTAGTTCTTGTTGTTCTATAATATCACCCAACTTGCTTTCATTATCAGACAAATTTTCATTTCTTTTTCCATTAGTTTCAAAATGCTCCAATTTAAATTTTAGTGAATCTATTTCTTGATTATGTTTTTCAGTTTGTCCTCTAATATAATCCAACATAACATTTATGCCATCACTTGAAATATCATTTTTATTAGAGCACTCTAATTTATCTAACACTTTTTCTAATTTTCTTTCAATATTTGATATATTCATACGTAATTCAGAATTATGAATTCTATTTTCGCAAATATACATATTGAGGCTTTCGTTACTTGCTGGAGAAGGTAGTAAGCTTGAAGAAGCCAGCCACTGTGGATTTGGAGCGTTAGTAATATTCTGCTGATCTTGTGAAAATGGCATTAAATGTCCATTTACCAAAGCATATTGGGTAGAATTAACCATGTTTATAGAATTAGTAGGGTTTATGATATTTGATTTAGTACTCATAGTCCGTGTTTCAAGTTTTCGTGGTTTAACTAAAGGTTTTGATGAATGTCTGACATTCTCATTGTCTGAGGAGTCTGTAGTATTATCCACAGGTGAACTTTGTATTTCCGGTAATAGTTTTGTTTGACCCATTTTCTCCATTAAATTTAATATTTTTGCTTTTGTATCCTTAATATCACAGCTATCAACTTTATAATCTGTCACAGTTTGATTAATCACAGTGTTTTCTTTTTTAATAGAACTTTTATTAGTTATATCTACTTCCACACCTGTATTTTTCATTTCTTCAACAAATTCTGTTAAATCTTTGCCATTTTCAAATAAAACAGACCAATTTTCAGAAGAATTATCAGTGAAATAATAATATAAATCTTGTATTATTACTTTATGACTGTCTGTGAAATCATAGGTACTTAAAATGTTTAGCTTATCTTTGTATAATATAATTCGAAATTTTGTATTAATTACTTTAATCAAAGCTAATCCCAATAATCCTTGTACAACATATTGCTTATTTCTGAAATGAAATAAAAATCAGAATAAAAATCAATAACATTTTTGATGAATATATTAAATAATTGTAGATGAAAACATTTCATACATACATATTTAATCAAAATCATATTAAACACTGCCAAATTATTGGTCGATTCCAACATATCATTGTCAACACTTTTCAAAGATCATTCGATTTTTTTGTGACTTATATTAAAGTACCATTTTCAAACCAATGTGATATCGAACAACATTGTTCTGACAAACTCTGATAATTTTCTTATTTTAAGTGAAAATTTAAAATTGACAGTAACTCTTATATATTCTCAGAAAGCAGCAAGAAACATATGACAACTACAATGATATATTGAAAATGTGCTTCTTTTTTTCAAACAAAAAAATAGAAATGTGGTAAAATTTCAATTGGTTTAAAAGATCTGAAGAGGATCCATCCAGCAGACCAAATATTAGCCGACACAATATTTTTTTTAATGCTTGATATTCTATCAATCAACATAATATATATTTTCATATCTCAGTCAGGCAGGAGTGCTAATAAAAGATTATGAAAGGAGAATATCTTTTAAATTGGGTACTGTTTCAAATAATAAATGATTGGAATATTTACATAAGTTTATAAGCCGTAATCCGTTTAGCAATCAACACTTTGTTTTGTGGTGCATGCTCCTGATTCAAATCACTGATATTACTTTTAGCCTTAGATTGTTTGGGGGCTACATATTTCAGACTTGGAAGCTCATCATTTTCGTTTGGCTGCATAGGTACATTAAAAAGATGCTCCAAATTTTGGCTGAAACATTTAATCAATTCCATCATTTTGAATGTAACTGGAAGAAATAATAGTATAAATGAAAAAAATATTCTTATACCTAGCGTTAGGAGTATATAAATCATCATCATCATCGGAATCTTTTATAGAAAACATCCTTCTTAATAAATATCTAATATGACTATCTAAATATTTTATTGTATTATAACTAATTCTTATTAATAATAAGAATTTTATCGTTTTAAACACTAGTCTAGAAGGAAAACACACAAACTTGCGACACAAGAAATTTTGACAGCTTAGTCTCACATAGTGTGACCCTTGGTACAAAATTTATTCATATTCATACATTCATCATATATTTATCAAACTTGGTACACACACGTGTTTTTTTTACTAACTTCCCGACTCGCTTATTTTATGTTTTCTCGACGTTTCAAGCCATTCTGAATCTAATGAGACCAAATTTGGAAAAAGTATGTGTGGGTGTGTGCGTGTGCACGCACAGATTTTTTTACGTAAATCGCCGTTTTCTCAAAAAAGGCTGATCGATTTCAAAAATTTAAAAACCATTTGATGTATCTCGACGAAGACTATCATTTCGTAGTTTTGTGCGACAATCGGCCGAGACGTTTCTTTATAAATAGCAGAAAAGTGAAAAATTTTTCGTCCACGTTTTAGCCCGCAATTCTGAATCGATTACGAAAATTCAAAAACCGTTCGAAAGATATTGGTTGGGAATCGTGCTGATTAGTTTTTGGTAAAGGTCGGTCGGGCCGTTTTCTTGTAATTAAGTGTTAAAATTTTTTTTCAACGATTTTTATTATTTTTTATTCGACGGTAGATACCATAGTCTTCTAGATCATACTGAAATATTACGGCCCTACGACAATTGGTTTAACTTTAAAAATTCGTCAAAGTTTGCAAAAATTGATATCGTTTTTTTAGCATTTGTCAAAATTAGACCTTTCATCGACGTTTTCTCAAAAACGCCTTAACCGATTTCAGAAAATAAAAGCCATTTGATGTATCTCGATGAGGACTATCGTTTGTCAGTTTTGTGCGACGATCTGCCAAGCCGTTTCTTTGTAATTTGGAAAAAGTGTTAAACTTTTCGTCTACATTTAAGCTCATAGTACCGAATTGATTTTAAAAAATCAAAAACTATTCAAAAGATATTAGTTGGGAATGATACAGATTAGTTTTAGGTGAAAATCTACCGAGCCATTTTCTTGTAATTAACTGTTGAAAAAAATATTAAGCCGATTTTTATAGAACTTTTTTTGGCGATATATATTTTATGGTCTTATAGAACTTACTGAATTATTACGGCCTTACGACAAGTAGTTTAATTTTGAAAATTCATCAAAGCTTGAGAAAATGAGTTGTTCTTTTGTTAAAATTAAAATTAGACGATTTACTTGGTATAACGATAGATTACTTGGTCTTATTGAACATACTAAACCAAAGTTCAATCATAAAAATGGTCAAATTTTGAAAATTTGCTTTTAGAAAATACTCCGAGTTAACGTGTTCCTTCGTTTGCAATGATGTGTAATAAATCCACTTGGAATACTTTTAATCACTCATAAATTAATTTATTTTTTATTGATTAAGTCGATTATTTACACATTCGGGAAGTTCATGTAACTTGCCTCAAGGCAAAATACCAATACCAACTAGTTTTCAATCATTTCTAATGCATGTGTAATATTAATATTTGGGTTTTGAAAAATTTCACTTATTTATTTTGGAGATTTTGCGCGATATATTCTATTGAGCAAGAAAATAGTCTTTCATTATTAAACATAACGCTGGTATTTCATGTTGGATTATTTTAATTTAATTTTTTATTATATAAAATATCCAAAATTGCATCGTAAACTTCTCCTAACTGTACATATCGTAAAGGCCAAATTGTATGTATTCATCATTACTTTCCCTTCGTATACCAGATTGTTGTTTTAAAGATAAATTTTTGATGTAAGTATTTTAAAAATATAGTCCAAAGATTAATAAAAGGTGCATATATATATATGAATAGTATTTTGCAGCCTAATCGTCGAATTAAAAAAAAAGACTAGCTGTAAGTGGAATTCTGTCTTAAGGCAATAAAGGCATCGTGCCTTGAGGCAAATTGCTGGAACTTCCCGTACCAAAAATTATTATTTTTTTAAAAACGATTAACATTTTTGAAAAAATTTTACTTCGAAAAAATAAGATTTTTTAGAAATTTTAAATTGGACAAAAAATTACTTTTTTTGAAAATAAAATTTTTGTTAAAAAAAAAATTTTTAAACAATTTTTTTTATAAAAATTTTTTTTTGGAAAAAATGTTATCTTCATTTTGATATATTTTGGAAGATCTGAACTTTTACTTATACTTATTGTAAAAATCTCAATAAAATATCTGATAATTTGATATGCATATGTCTAATGTCTAATGATTATTGTTGACCGCCAAATGTTATTTTTTTTTAGTTTTTTTTACTAGATCTCCAAAACCGCTAGTCCTATCTTCATGAAAATTTGATCAAATCTTCATCTTGTTAATACAAGTAAAATGTTTTTTGAACTATACAAATCGAATGCTCCGTTCTCTTAAAAACTAAGTTACCGTTTTTGGCCCTTTTTACCCCATATCTTCGGAACGGCTAGAATGTTTTTTGAATTATTCAAATTGCTTTATCCGTGTTCCCGAAATCGTCGACGAAAATTTGTATCCGAACACACACACATGCACGCACACACACACACATACATCAATTTTCTCCAAGGTATGCCAACATATTCAGAAACCTCTGAAACGTGAAGATATATAAAAATTTTCATTTTCGATTTTTTTGCGATTACTTACCCTATGGAAAGTTAATTATAAATAAATCAATTTATGATCTCCAGAACATTAACAATCGTCATTTCATTTCGAATCAAATTCCAACTAGCTGTAAGTGGAATTCTGTCTTAAGGCAATTAAGGCATCGTGCCTTGAGGCAAATTGCTGGAACTTCCCGTACCAAAAATTATTATTTTTTTAAAAACGATTAACATTTTTGAAAAAATTTTACTTCGAAAAAATAAGTTTTTTAGAAATTTTAAATTGGACAAAAAATTACTTTTTTTGAAAATAAAATTTTTTTAAAAAAAAAAATTTTAAACAATTTTTTTTATAAAAATTTTTTTTTGGAAAAAATGTTATCTTCATTTTGATATATTTTGGAAGATCTGAACTTTTTTCAAAGCAATCGTACTGCTTTAACTGCATAGAGACAAAATATAAAGCGCGTAAGCGCCGCGTCGCTGTCTAACAGAAAAACAATGGTACGGAACCCATAGGAATGTAAACAAAACTTATACTTATTGTAAAAATCTCAATAAAATATCTGATAATTTGATATGCATATGTCTAATGTCTAATGATTATTGTTGACCGCCAAATGTTATTTTTTTTTAGTTTTTTTACTAGATCTCCGAAACCGCTAGTCCTATCTTCATGAAAATTTGATCAAATCTTCATCTTGTTAATACAAGTAAAATGTTTTTTGAACTATACAAATCGAACGCTCCGTTCTCTTAAAAACTAAGTTACCGTTTTTGACCCTTTTTGCCCCATATCTTCGGAACGGCTAGAATGTTTTTTGAATTATTCAAATTGCTTTATCCGTGTTCCCGAAATCGTCGACGAAAATTTGTATCCGAACACACACACATGCACGCACACACACACATACACACACACATACATCAATTTTCTCCAAGGTATGCCAACATATTCAGAAACCTCTGAAACGTGAAGATATATAAAAATTTTCATTTTCGATTTTTTTGCGATTACTTACCCTATGGAAAGTTAATTATAAATAAATCAGTTTATGATCTCCAGAACATTAACAATCGTCATTTCATTTCGAATCAAATTCCAAAAAAAAAATAGTTGCCAAATTTACACAAAATTGAAAAAGTGCTCCCGCATAGTCACAGTCTAAACGCATTTGCAAATAATTCTGTGCGACATTTTCACTTATACTGTGCTCAGTTTGGCGGCATTTTCACATTTTTCAATAATTTTCACAAAATTGGAAAAGTGCTCCAGTACACAAACAGTCTAAACGCACTTGCGTAAACATTTCTACCAGAGTGGCGCTTAGACTGTGCTTAGCTTGGGTGATTTTTTGAATTTTTAGTCCAAAATTACAAAAAAAAATTTTTGAAAAAAAATTAGAAACAAAAAATTTTTTTTTCCAAAATCAATTGTTTTGTTGAAAAAAGCAGAAAGTTCTTTGAATCATTTAAATCGGACGCTTAGTTCTCTCAAAAACAGCCATTTTTTTTAAATTTAGCTCTGTAACTCCGAAACCTCTGGGCCTACCTTTGCCAAAAACTAATCAGCACATCTCCCTATCAATAGGAATCGAATGTTTTTTAAACCATTCAAATCGGTTGATCCGTTCTCTCAAAAATTCGCTTTCTATTTTTTGCACTCTTTGCTCCATATCTCCGTAACGGCTGGACCTACCTTTGCCAAAAACTAATCAGCACATCTCCCTATCAATAGGAATCGAATGTTTTTTAAACCATTCAAATCGGTTGATCCGTGCGCCCGAAAACGTGGACGAAAAAACGCGGACATACAAAACACACACACACACACACACACACACACATCCATTTTTTCTGAGGTATGCCAAAATGTTCAGAAACCTTCAAAACGTCGAGAAATGTAAAAATTTTTGATTTCGATTTTTGGACGATTACTATAACTTACCCTACGGGAAGTTAATTAAAATAGAAAAACTAGTGGTGTATGGCATCGTGCCTTAAGGCAAATTGCTGGAACTTCCCGTATATTATTATAAATATTGTAACATTGTCTTATATTTATAAGAACTTAATTGTCTTAAATTTATATAAACTGAATTGCAAAGTTGAAATTAAAACTTTAGACCCAATTTGAAAATAAAATCTAAGCTATTTTCAATATACAAAAAAAATGAAAAAAAAAAAAATGTTTTCTCTAAAAACAATTATTTTGTTAAAACAAAATGTGAAAGAAATGTGCAGAAAGTTCTATAAATTATTCAAACCCGACGCTTAGTTCTCTCAAAAGCTGCCATTTTTTCACGTTTAGCTCTGTATCTTCAAAATGGCTAGACCTGCCCTTGCCAAAAACTAATCACCTCTTCTCCAAACCATTACAAATTGTATGTTTTTAGATCATTCAAATCGGATGCACCGTTCTATCAAAAATTCGATTTGTATTTTCTGCACTCTTTGCTTCGTATCTCCGTAACGGCTCGACTTGTCTTTGCCAAAAACTAATCAGCACATCTCGTTATCAATAGGAATCGAATGTTTTTTGAACCATTCAAATCGGTTGATCCGTGCGCCCGAAAATGTGAACGAAAAAATGCGGACACACAAAACACACACAAACACTCACACAAACACACACACACACGCACACACGCATCCATTTTTTCTGAGGTATGCCAAAATGTTCAGAAACCTTCAAAACGTGAAGAAATGCAAAGATTTTTATTTTCGATTTTCAGCCTATTACTATAGGCTATTACTTGTTTATCTATGGGCTATTACTTATTATAACTACCCTACTATAAAAATCCTTTATTCTATTAAACGGTTTGACGCTTAATGTGTGTCATTATTCAGTAATCTAAAAAACATATTATTACATAAATAACAATAGTATATATTAAATATAAAGAAATAAAAAAGAGAAAATTATATATATATATATATATATATATATATATATATATCTATATATATATATATCTATATATATATATATATCTATATATATATATATATATATGCTTCCGTTAAACGAAATTTATGACTAAACCAGTGAGTAAATCGCTGACCAACTGTCTTTCACGCCAAATGTCAAATTTCGTTATTGCACCGCTTTATCTATACAAATTGTATAAACTTTTGAGCAATTTATACATTATACAAATATATTTTTTAATTAAAATAAATTAAATTAAAAATTAAGATATATACTATTTTTCTTATGACAATAATACTAATTTTGTTTTCGTGAATTGCAAATTTTCTTTAATCCACTCCTTGAGTTTGTATAACATAAAATTTTGAGTTGTAAAAGATTAATTAGTATTAAATTAAATATAATTATTTACAAATTTGTACATTTTTAATGATAATGATATGATATAAAACCATGTCTGATAGGAAAAAGAAGTACATATCATATAAGGTTAGGTTTTATTTTAAGCTTTAGATATATTAGTATAGTATATTGTATATTAGTTTAATTATACATTTATATATAAAATTATGTGTAGTTTATCATCGTGATCTGCTTAGGAATGGTTTGCACAACATCACATAAAATATTTATAATAAAATATGTTCTATACAATTTTACAAATACTTATATTGTCTAATTATATTGCTGCAATATTAACTTGCGCTATTAAATTGTAGCTCAAAATCATATATGCTAATTATAATCTTTTTGATAAGAATCGATTAATAGTAACTAAGTAATTTATATTTTACGTAGGAGGCTAACAAAAGACCAGTAATCTTATCAAAGCATTCTGAATATAATCCAGATGGAGATGCAAAACATAAGGATACAAATAGAAAAGATAAATCTAATTCTCTTATTGAAAAAGACTCAGGAAATATTGCATCTAAGCAGCCTACTATACTGATAAAGGTTAGTTTAAATTTACTAATCAATCATATATATCCAATATGTTTACTTTGTTTCATGGATTTCA
This sequence comes from Ctenocephalides felis, assembly GCF_003426905.1. Taxonomy (NCBI): domain Eukaryota; kingdom Metazoa; phylum Arthropoda; class Insecta; order Siphonaptera; family Pulicidae; genus Ctenocephalides; species Ctenocephalides felis. Next base: position 58,799,185 of record NW_020537758.1, read on the forward strand.
CAATAATGAATGTTAACAATAAATAATCAGCAAAAATAATATAAGTATCAATGAAATACATTAACAAAATTAATTATGTAGACAAGGGAAGATCCACAAAGATCACTCAGTCCGAAGAGAAGTCAGAACAAAGAAAATGAATTGGGAAATGTGCAAAAAGTCGTTACTACGCCTGTAGATAGTAAGATTTCTTTTGATTTTATTATTACGATAATAAAATCTAAATACTATTATTCAAATAATATAACACACATAGGCTTATTTTTGGATAATTGATTTGAATTTATGGTCAGAAACTAATCTAAATAATTAAGAAATAATAATTAACACTGAGGGGCGGTAGTAATCTGAAAAGCACATAGCTGTCACAGCACCAAAGCCAAGCTTGTGATTTTCAAATTCCTACCACTGCTTTGCTGGGGAATTATATTTAACACTTGATATTCAACAATTAAATATAACAGAAGCAAATGAAATTAAGATCATTCAAAAGATTTTTAGCATATATTGCTATTTATTTTGTTGTTGAACAATTCTATAATAGTGATGCAGTAGTTGTGAATTAATGTATAATAGAATTTTATAACTCCAGATTCCACCAACTTATCATCATGTAAAATGAAAAAACCAGTAAAACTAATAGATAATTATATGGAATTCAATACACAAGCACTTGATTATCTGATAGAAAATCAAAATGATTTTTTGGTCGTTGGCGTTTTAGGAAGCCAAGGAGTAGGCAAATCTACAATACTGAATCTTATTGCCCATTCTAACGTACATAATTTGGCTAGTAGAATATTGAACAAAGTGGATAATAGCACTACTACGAAGGAATCAACTGACTGTTTGTAAGTAAAATTGCAACATTTTTTCGAGTTACATACTAATTTCAGTAATCAATTTTATTTGTTTCAAAATTATTTATCAGTTTTTATAATTAATTAAAAGTTAGTTTATAATAAAATATTTTTTTATAAACTTATATAAGAAATGGTTGATACCTTTTATATATCAATTTGAAATGCTATGTAAATGTAATATTGTTTTTAATTATTGTTTAGAATTCAGTTTAAGAAGAAGAAACAATTGAGAACAAATATATTGACATCAATGCATTTTACTTGGTTGTTCAAATTGTATTATATTGTAAAATTTCTTCTTGCTGATATTAGTTTTACAACTAAAATTTTGATTTACCTTGAAGGCAAGATGATAATCATTCTTTATTTATTTACCATTTCAGAAAAACGGAATCTTCATCTGACTCTAAAAGTAGTAGTGAGGTTTACTCAGAATGTAGTGATGTGCAATCTAGTCAATCTGATAAAATGTCCCAACATTCCACAAATGCAAATCAAAATATTGATGTGTTATCGAAGAAGACTGCAGAACTTGCTATAATTGATAAAACTAGTTTGAAAAATGAAGCTAATAGAAATAACTGTATGAAGTTTGATATTGAAACTGAAGATCAGCTAAAATTTGGATTGCATTGCACAGATGGTATTTTTATCTTACTCATATCAAATAATATATATAAAATTGTATTTGAAAATGTTATAAAATATTATACATTACTGTTTTTTTTTTTAACTTAATAGGAGTTGACATGTATATAACATCCAATCGAATTATACTTCTTGATACACAGCCTCTCTTATCAATTAGTATAATGGACAAATCAATTATATCTTCTGAATCCAAGACCATGTCCCATGAAGTAGCTGTGGAAATGGAATCATTATACTTTGCTTCTTTTATCCTTGCTACTTGTCACATTGTGATAGTAGTCCAGGATTGGTTTCTCGATAGTAATGTTCTTAGGTAAAAATACAATTATTTATTATTATCACTAATAATGCTTCGCTTAAGGACAGATCATGGTATGAGGACACTATATTTTAATAAATTTGTACATATTTTTTACTACCTGCTGACTAGGTAGTAAAACTAAATTAATACATTAAAAGAAATAATAATTATTTCAATAAAAATAAGGTATCAGCATGGTATTGAGTTTTTGAGCAAATAAAGTTATATTCTAATTATTATATTTGTCTCATACTGTACTAAATCTTTTTAAATATACAGATTTTTAAATACTGCTGACATGCTTCGACCTCAGTTGAATCAGCCTTCTAATTCTCAACATCCAAACTCCGAAGAAAATATACTGGAACAATTTCGAGCTCATATCTTGTTGGTGCATAATAAAGCACAAGCTAGCGATTTTTCTCATGATACTGTCAAATACTATACTTCAATATATGACACAATATTTAATGCATCTACTAAACTAAAAGTTCGTAGTGGTCTTGGAACAAATTATGACAAAAAATCAGATGATTATAGAAGCAGAAAAACAGGCATAGAAAAAAAGCCTGATATGAATTTGTTTTTATTACCAGAGATCACTTGTGATAATGGTGAGTTAAAGCCTCTATGTAATTAATGAAAAAATGTGTAACATCAAGGTAGCAATCACATCATTTTTTTAACTTCTCATAAGAAGAGAAAAATTTAAAAATCCCATAGGGTACAATAAAATAAAAATGAGAATTTTGGGATATCTTTATGTTACAATATCGTATTGGCAGAATGAAGAATTTTTTACTTGGAAAGGCAGGTTCAGTTGTTTTGGAGATGGAAAAAAATAAAAAAATTGTCGTTAGTGATTTATATAAAATAGAATTATTGGTACACAGATAGACAAGGAGACAGGGAGAGAGATGGATGGATAGAAGGTTAGAAAAATAGAAAGATAGGTATATGAACGGGTAAATTAGTATAAAGGTAGACTGGTATACAGATCAATAGGTTGAAAGACAGGTCAATAGGTAGACAAAGTTATATAGGTAGACAGACACATAAAATTTGGCAAGCTAAGCAAGTATAGATATGTAGATAGCTTTATAGGTAAGCAGATAGACTCTTTGATAGGTAAACATGTAGATAGGTAGATCATGCACAAATCAAATTTGTTGATTTATTTATTATTATTGATCAAACCAATAATTTACAAATATTGAGAAGTTTATGCAACTTGAATTGCATTAAATCATTTCTGATTCATTAATTGAATTAATTAATGATAATGTTTCATATAGTGATAAAAACTCACTAAATATTCATTGAAGTTGAAATAGAATTAAGCTTGTAAACTTGTTCAGTTCATAGGTTATAAAACTGAAGCCTTACCCAATTTTTTCGTATGAGTTGTTTAATTTATATTACTTTTTTAAATCCATGTTATTTTATCAATTTCATTTATGACTGGTACTCTATTAAATCATTTTAATTAATAGTAGATGATCACATGTATATGGGGCACGAGAACTTGGAATATTTAGTGAAACGTCTTAGACAAAATATCTTGGGCGCTTCACGTGGACAAATAGCGCCCTCTGTAACAAGTGAAAAACATTGGGGTCATAATGCTCACAAGACATGGGAGGCAATAAAAAAAAGTGGACTATTTTTGGAATATTGTAGGATGCTTCATTAGAACTGCAGGATTTGCACCTAAAAATGTATCTTCTAAACTTCGAAGTATAGTGAAGGAGGTAAAAGTATGGTTAAATGCTTTTGGTTTAGCTCTAAACTACACACATAATTATTGAAGAAAAAATACAAAAAGAAAATTTGCATTTACTTTGTTTTCAGGAACTATAAAGAAGATGTCAATGTCATCTCGAGTATTCATAAGCACTGTGCTGCCTAATTTATGTGCAGAGTGTTAAAGAAAATCTAATAAGCCTTTATGAATTTATATTTTTTAGAAGTAATAAAACATTATTTAATTGATTTTCAATTATGAATTGAAACAATTCTTTATTTTTTTGTTTAATTAAGTAACCCAAATCTTAATTGAGATTAATTATGTACAAAATCACGATGTAAACGTTTATTTTTCCGGAAATCTAGTTTGCAAACACTTTTCCGATTTTCCTTAATTGGTTTTGTGCAAACATTTTTTTGTAATTTTTACAAATTTACAAACTATATAAGTGTATTAATTAATCAATTATCAATTCTGATTAATTATAATTAATTGAGTTTTTAAGTTAGACAACTTTTTTTAGATATTGGTTTCAGTGTATGAAACTTTTCTAACAACAAAGATTGCAACATCATATTCAATTTTGTAATATTGCACTAAATGTTTCTGTTCTGTATTGAAAACAAGGACACAATATTTAAACAATCTACTTCGATTTATTATTATAATAAAACACAAATATATATAAATAAAAACTTACATACTAATTATATTAAATAACATAAGAGAGCAAAAGTTATGCCTTACATAAGTAATTGAAAATAATGATATCTTAATAATTTAAAAATAGTTTTACAATATAGTATTTATTCCAATAAATTAAAAGTGAATTTTCATTTCATTAAAAAATGATGAAATGGTTTTGATATATAATGTGAAATCAATGAAGATCCGAATCTGTTGATCACAATTTGATTGTTTTATTCAGGATCATCCTAAGAACGAACTTCTGCTGTTTACATTAGTGGGCATATTATTTTGTTGACGATTTCTACTGGCTTCTATCAACTGCCAGTTAATAAACCAGTAAGGTTGATGATCTATAGGCCATTGGCTTATTCTGTAACAAAACAAAAGAACTCAAGTAAATAAAATATGGCGATAATGGACATAATTGAAGCTATAAAGATATAGTCAATAAATGAAAGCCTTAATTCAATAAAAAAAAAAAACAAATAAACGATAAAAAGTGAAATATGTGAGTGTGTTTTTTGACCTTTCGTCGACTTTTTCTTACAAACGGCTAAAGGGCTAGAGTCTAGCCGCTAGACTGATTTAAAAAATTTGAAAGACTTTCAATATGTAACTCGATAAGGACTTGCGCTTGCCATAAGGACTTGCGCGACGATCGGCCGAGCCGGTTCTTCGTAAATAGGTGAAAAAAGGAAAATTTTCGTCCACGTTTTAGTCGAAAATTCTGAATTGATTTTAAAAATTCAAACACTATTCGAATTGTATTATTTGGGAATCGTGCTTCGTAATCAACTATTGCATTTTTTTTTTCAATGAAACTTTTTATGTTGAAAGACATCATGGTTCTATAGAACATATTAAATTATTACGATATCTTAACCTACGATAAGTCGTTTGATTTTAATGATTTATTAAAATTTGAAAAAATATGTCAAAAGTAGCTTTTGTGATGTGATAAATCAAAATTAAAAGTCATTGGAATACCTTAATAAGAAGAGGCCGCGGTTAGCTTTGCGAGAAGATCGGCCAAACCATTTTTAGTCTACTAAACTTCTCTACTTGTGTAAAAATATATTACCATTAATTAACTTCCCGAAGGAGAATCCGAAAAAATCCGATTCGCTAATTTTATGTTTTCTCGACGTTTCAAGCCATTCTGAATCGAATGAGACCAAATTTGGAAAAAGTATGTGTGTGTGTGTGCGTGTGCACCAACAGATTTTTTGCCGTAAATCGCCGTTTTCTCAAAAACGGCTGGACCGATTTCAAAAATTTAAAAGCCATTCGATGTATCTCGATGAGGACTATGGTTTGTCAGTTTTGTGCGACGATCGGCCGAACCGTTTCTTCGTAAATAGCAGAGAAGTGAAAAGGTTTTCGTCCACGTTTTAACCTGCAATTCTGAATCGATTTTGAAAATTCAAAAATAGTTCGAAAGATATTGGTTGGGAATCGTGCTGATTAGTTTTTGGTACAGATCGGCCGGGCCGTTTTCTTGTAATAAAGTTTTTAAAAAAAATTCGACGATTTTTATGATTATTTTTTTGACGATAGATACCATAGTCTTCTAGATCATACTAATATTACGGCCCTACGGCAACTGGTTCAGCTTTAAAAATTCGTCAAAGTTTGCAAAAATCAGTATGGTCTTTTTGGCATTTGTCAAAATTAGACTTTTGATCGACGTTTTCTCAGAAACGCCTGGACCGATTTTAGAAATTTAAAAGCCATTTGATGTATTTCGGTGAGGACTATCGTTTGTCAGTTTTATGCAACGATCTGACAAGCCGTTTCATTGTAATTCGAAAAAAAGTGTTAAACTTTTCGTCCACATTTAAGCTCATCCTACCGAACCGATTTTAAAATATCAAAAACTGTTCGAAAGATATTAGTTGGGAATGGTACTGATTAATTTTAGGTGAAAATCTACCGAGCCGTTTTCTTGTAATTAACTGTTGAGAAAAAGTGTTAAATTTTCGTCGACATTTAAGCTCATCCTACCGAACCGATTTTAAAAAATCAAAAACTGTTCGAAAGATATTAGTTGGGAATGGTACTGATTAATTTTAGGTGAAAATCTACCGAGCCGTTTTCTTGTAATTAACTGTTGAGAAAAAGTGTTAAATTTTCGTCGACATTTAAGCTCATCCTACCGAACCGATTTTAAAAAATCAAAAACTGTTTGAAAGATATTAGTTGGGAATGGTACTGATTAGTTTTAGGTGAAAATCTACCGAGCCGTTTTCTTGTAATTAACTGTTGAAAAAAAGTGTTAAATTTTCGTCGACATTTAAGCTCATCCTACCGAACCGATTTTAAAATAGCAAAAACTGTTCGAAAGATATTAGTTGGGAATGGTACTGATTAATTTTAGGTGAAAATCTACCGAGCCGTTTTCTTGTAATTAACTGTTGAAAAAAAGTGTTAAATTTTCGTCGACATTTAGGCTCATCCCACCGAACCGATTTTAAAAAATCAAAAACTGTTCGAAAGATATTAGTTGTTATATTATAATGGTACTGATTAGTTTTAGGTGAAAATCTACCGAGCCGTTTTCTTGTAATTAACTGTTGAAAAAAGTGTTAAATTTTTGTCGACATTTAAGCTCATCCTACCGAACCGATTTTAAAATATCAAAAACTGTTCAAAAGATATTAGTCGGGAATGATACTGATTAGTTTTAGGTGAAAATCTACCGAGTCGTTTTCTTGTAATTAACTGTTGAAAAAAAAATTTAAGCCGATTTTCATGGAACTTTTTTTTGGCGATATACATCATGGTCTTATAGAACTTACTGTAATATTACGGCCTTACGACAAGTAGTTTAATTTTACAAATTCGTCAAAGTTTGCTAAAATTATTATCGTTTTTTTTAAAGTAGGATTGATGAAGTATATTATTTACACATTTTTTTTGATTAAGTCGATTATTTACACATATCGGGAAGTTCATGTAACTTGCCTCAAGGCTAAATACCAAACCAACTAGTTTAAATGATAAAATAATATCAAGGACTACGTTCATGATCTATGTAATCGTGCAGTATTTTTTCTTATAGCAAACGCTTAATATTAAGCTTACAAAAAATCATTTCTAAGTTTCTTTAAAAAATGTTTCCACGTTTTTCATAAAATTTGATATGGCGATAAAGTTCATGCACTAAACAGTCTTACAAAAAATGGTTGAATTATATAATTTAATTAATAAGGGCATTTTGGAATTTTAGGACATAAAAGCACTAATATATTATAATAATATATTTACAGATAATTTTTTAATGCTGTTTGTGAGATATCCATTGGAAATAGTAATGTTTAGATTCAATCGAAACCAAAAACAATGATTTATGGCTCAATGTTACCTGTTGATCAAGTCAATGTCTCCATGAGCGTCAACTGGTATTCTTTGACCATCTGGTCCATTTTGACCAAATCTATTCGCAACTGGTGGGAGTGTTGCGGATTGGCGTTCTTCGTCCGTTAAAAATCTGTCTGCAACTTCAGGATATCCGATAGGCCGTGATCCAGCATAAGAACCCCTTTGACAACTTACCATGTTTTGTAACATCAATATCACAACTGCTAAAAATACTGCTGCCAATTTAGAGCCCTAAAACAATAATTATTAATGTTGATGAATACTAATCATAATTGATTATTATCATAAATAATGAATTAGCATTATATCAATATTTTATCATTAAGTTCTTGAAGAAAATAATAATGAGATAATCAATTGATTATCCCAGGCACAAAATTACTCTCAATTACAAAATTTCATTTTATGGAAAAAAGTGTCGGATCATAACAGAAATGCTGAAAAGAATTATTTTCTTCAAGAACTTAATGATAAAATATTGATATAATTCTATGTAAACTATGCTAACATAGTTACGTATTAGTTACGACCTAATAAATGCAAAATGTTTTAAATTTAATGTTGGTCTAAAATTATATATTGGCACTTGCTGCACGATTTCAAAAAATTAACAGCCACTTGATGTAAATCGATAAGGATGAACGTCGATTAAAAATCCTGAACCGATTTCGCAAATTCGAAAACTATTCGCCGATTATTCGATTTCTTCTGCGTCGAATATTGACAAAAAAATCGATGATAAAAATTTCTAAATCAATACTTTATATTGATAACATGTACTTAAGCGCAAAGAAATTGACGTTCAAAAATAGCACATATTTCTTTAAGAACTTTCCAGTTTCAAATATATCGGCGGTTCAAGTAACATTGAATAATATAACTCAAAATTTGGTAAATAAGCTTGTATTTAACTTCCCGTAGGGCAAATTATAGTAATCGCAAAAAAATCGAAAATGAAAATTTTTATATATCTTTATGTTTCAAAGGTTACTGAATATTTTGGGATACCTTATAATTAGAAAAAATGAATATATGTGTGTGTGCGGATACAAATTTTCGTTGACGATTTCGGAAACACCGATCAACCGATTTGAATAATTCAAAAAACATTCGATTCGTATTGATAAGGAGACGTGCTGATTAGTTTTTGGCACAGGCAGGTCTAGCCGTTTCGAAGGTACTGGGCAAAAAGTGCCAAAAATGGTAACTCGGTTTTTAAGAGAACGGAGCGTCCGATTTTAATTATTCAAAAAACATTTTACTTGTATTGACGAGATGGAGAATTGATCTAATTTTCACGAAGGCAGGTCTAGCGGTTTCGGAGATCTAGTCAAAAAGTAAAAAAAAATGCCATTTGGCGGTTAAAAATGATCATTAGACATATACACATCAAATTGTTATTTGATATTTTATAAAGATTTTAACAATAAGTATAAATTTTGTTTACATTCCTATGGGTTTCGTACCAATGTTTATTCCTTAGACGGCGACGCGGCGCTTACGCGCTTTGACAGTTCGTCTCTACGCAGTTAAGCAGTACGATTGCCTTGAAAAAAAGTTCAGAATTTCCAAAATATGTCAAAACAAAAAAAAATTTTTTCTCAAAAAATTTTTTTTTACAAACTCAAAAATCTAATTTTTTCGAAGTGAAATTTTTTCAAAAATGTTAGTCTTTTTAAAAATATAATAATTTTTGGTACGGGAAGTTCCAGCAATTTGCCTTAAGGCACGATGACATACGCCCCACTAGTTTAAGTTCAATCCAGCAATGACTCGCATTATACTTACATTTTATACATTTACTACAGTTTTGCGCGATTATCGACCAAACGGTTCATTCACAATTAAACATCACATTTGCAAAATAATTTTTCTCACACCTTTTTGCACGAAATCCTAATCCGTATTAAAAAATTGAATTTATGTAAAATATTAGAACGAAAGTGTTATGCTTCTCAAGATATTGATAGGTAAAACAAAAAAATAGGTTTTGATTTTAGGTGATATAACAATTATTTAGATTTACTAGATTTAATTTATTGCTCATCTCCATAATGCTTAGTTGCATGTTTATTAACTTCTGCAGGGTAGATAAATTATAGAAATCGCCCAAAAATAGAAAATGTAATTTTTGCATATCTTTGCGTTTCATTTTGGCATACATTAGAAAAAATTGATAAATGTATGCATAGATAAAAGAAGAGTATATGAATGTATGTATATGTGAGTGTATGATTTGAATATTTCAAAAAACATTTAATTGTGTTGACCTAATGAAGAACTTATTAAATTATAGCATAGGCGGGTTTGTCGGTTTCGGATATTTAGAAAAAAAAGCTATTTGGCGGTCAGAAATCGACAGTATGGATCAACCAACATAAATAAAAAAATCAACCTTTCGAAAAATAAAAAAAAAATTAAAAAAATTTTTGTTTTCAAACGTTTTTCAAGTTTTTAAAAAAATATATTAGTATTTCAAAAAAAATCAATAATTCAATATATTAATATAATAATGAAATAATAATAATTCATAATCTTCAGAAAACGCACGATTTAGAACGTTTACTTGTATTGACTTATCAATAACTTTATTAAATTATTGCAAAGGCGAGTTTAGCGGTTTCGGAGATTCAAGAAAAAAATCTTATTTGGCGGTCAAAAATCAGATACTTTCGACAGTATGGATCAACCAACATAAATTGGTATGAACAACTTTCAAAAATTAAAAAAAAAAATCAAAAAATTTTGTTTTCAAATTTTTTTCAAATTTTTACTTCTAAGTTTATAAAAAATATCAGTATTTTCAAAAAAATTTCAATAATTTAGTACATTTAAAGTAATGAAATAATAATATTTTATTATTTTCAGAAATGGCATTTTTTAGAAACTTATTGTTCAAAAATATTAAAAAAAATTCAAATTTCTCAAAAAAATCTACCTTTTCTTTTCTGGTCTTTTGCTTTGAGTAAGGCATGATGCTATATTAAATCCTATTAAAATAAACTCACAAAATCATGATCCTATATGTTTAGTAAATTTTATCTTAAATGCGTAGTAATTTTTTTTCATATTGTAAATAAGTCCAGTTAAACAAACATAAGAAATTCCGTAATTTTAGTCTTTTTCACGATAATTTTATTTATATATCATACAATATTCGATCTTTAATCATTTCTGTAATGGCAAAGATCAAAATGTTGGCATGATAAAGTGCCCACAGAAATTACCAATTGATAAAATGTATGGAATAATATCAACACTGTGAGTGTGCTGTGTTTTAGAATTTTTAAATAAAAGGCGTAATTATAATAATACAAATTATTACGCTGGTAGATAATATGATAATAAATTAGCTTGTAAAAACCACACATAAATAATAAAACCGCAAACCATAACATTAAATTAAGTATACTTTTAAAAGGTTTTTGTTAATTGTACGATTGTAACATTGTAAGATAATAATTGAATAGAATATAAATATTTAGTCAAATATATTATTTTAGTGAAATATTTTGCTTATTCATTACGAAATCCTTTTCATTCATATGAATCAGAAAATCATTCGGCAAAAAATTAAACTATCAATCGACACCAAAACACATAATACCAA
>NW_020537758.1:58811427-58836999 GCF_003426905.1 Ctenocephalides felis
GGAATGGTACTGATTAATTTTAGGTGAAAATCTACCGAGCCTTTTTCTTGTAATTAACTGTTGAAAAAAGTGTTAATTTCGTCGACATTAAGCTCATCCTACCGAACCGATTTTTAAAAAATCAAAACTGTTCGAAAGATATTAGTTTGGAATTTACTGAATTAATTTTAGGTGAAAATCTCCGAGCCGTTTTCTTGTAATTAACTGTTGAAAAAGTGTTAAATTTTCGTCGACATTTAATCTCATCCTACCGAACCGATTTTAAAAAATCAAAAACTGTTTGAAAGATATTAGTTGGGAATGGTACTGATTAGTTTTAGGTGAAAATCTACCGAGCCGTTTTCTTGTAATTAACTGTTGAAAAAGTGTTAAATTTTCGTCGACATTTAAGCTCATCCTACCGAACCGATTTTAAAATATAAAAACTGTTCGAAAGATATTAGTTGGGAATGGTCCTGATTAATTTTCGGTGAAAATCTACCGAGCCGTTTTCTTGTAATTAACTGTTGAAAAAAAGTGTTAAATTTTCGTCGACATTTAGGCTCATCCCACCGAACCGATTTTAAAAAATCAAAAACTGTTCGAAAGATATTAGTTGTTATATTATAATGGTACTGATTAATTTTAGGTGAAAATCTACCGAGCCGTTTTCTTGTAATTAACTGTTGAAACAAGTGTTAAATTTTTGTCGACATTTAAGCTCATCCTACCGACCGATTTTAAAATATCAAAAACTGTTCAAAGATATTAGTCGGGAAATATACTGATTAGTTTTAGGTGAAATCTACCGAGTCGTTTTCTTGTAATTAACTGTTGAAAAAAAAATTTAAGCCGATTTTCATGGAACTTTTTTTTGGCGATATACATCATGGTCTTATAGAACTTACTGTAATATTACGGCCTTACGACAAGTAGTTTAATTTTACAAATTCGTCAAAGTTTGCTAAAATTATTATCGTTTTTTTTAAAGTAGGATTGATGAAGTATATTATTACACATTTTTTTTTGATTAAGTCGATTATTTACACATATCGGGAAGTTCATGTAACTTGCCTCAAGGCTACATACCACCAACTAGTTTAAATGATAAAATAATATCAAGGACTACGTTCATGATCTATGTAATCGTGCAGTATTTTTTCTTATAGCAAACGCTTAATATTAAGCTTCACAAAAATCATTTCTAAGTTTCTTTAAAAAATGTTTTTCTTAAAAAAACCAAAAACAATGATTTATCTCAATGTTACCTGTTGAATCAAGTCAAATGTCTCCATGAGCGTCAACTGGTATTCTTTGACCATCTGGTCCATTTTGACCAAATCTATTCGCAACTGGTGGGAGTGTTGCGGATTGGCGTTCTTCGTCCGTTAAAAATCTGTCTGCAACTTCAGGATATCCGATAGGCCGTGATCCAGCATAAGAACCCCTTTGACAACTTACCATGTTTTTGTAACATCAATATCACAACTGCTAAAATACTGCTGCCAATTTAGAGCCCTAAAACAATAATTATTAATGTTGATGAATACTAATCATAATTGATTATTATCATAAATAATGAATTAGCATTATATCAATATTTTATCATTAAGTTCTTGAAGAAAATAATAATGAGATAATCAATTGATTATCCCGGCACAAAATTACTCTCAATTACAAAATTTCATTTTATGGAAAAATGTCGGATCATAACAGAAATGCTGAAAAGAATTATTTTCTTCAAGAACTTAATGATAAAATTGATATAATTCTATGTAAACTATGCTAACATAGTTACGTATTAGTTACGACCTAATAAATGCAAAATGTTTTAAATTTAATGTTGGTCTAAAATTATATATTGGCACTTGCTGCACGATTTCAAAAAATTAACAGCCACTTGATGTAAATCGATAAGGATGAACGTCGATTAAAATCCTGAACCGATTTCGCAAATTCGAAAACTATTCGCCGATTATTTCGATTTCTTCTGCGTCGAATATTGACAAAAAAATCGATGATAAAAATTTCTAAATCAATACTTTATATTGATAACATGTACTTAAGCGCAAAGAAATTGACGTTCAAAAATAGCACATATTTCTTTAAGAACTTTCCAGTTTCAAAATATATCGGCGGTTCAAGTAACATTGAATAATATAACTCAAAATTTGGTAAATAAGCTTGTATTTACTTCCCGTAGGCAAATTATAGTAATCGCAAAAAATCGAAAATGAAATTTTTATATATCTTTATGTTTCAAAGTTTACTGAATATTTTGGGATACCTTATAATTAGAAAAAATGAATATATGTGTGTGTGCGGATACAATTTTCGTTGACGATTTCGGAAACACCGATCAACCGATTTGAATAATTCAAAAACATTCGATTCGTATTGATAAGGAGACGTGCTGATTAGTTTTTGGCACAGGCAGGTCTAGCCGTTTCGAAGGTACTGGGCAAAAAGTGCCAAAAATGGTAACTCGGTTTTTAAGAGAACGGAGCGTCCGATTTTAATTATTCAAAAAACATTTTACTTGTATTGACGAGATGGATCTATTGATCTAATTTTTCACGAAGGCAGGTCTAGCGGTTTCGGAGATCTAGTCAAAAAAGTAAAAAAAATGCCATTTGGCGGTTAAAAATGATCATTAGACATATACACATCAAATTGTTATTTGATATTTTATAAAGATTTTAACAATAAGTATAAATTTTGTTTACATCCTATGGTTTTCGTACCAATGTTTATTTCCTTAGACGGCGACGCGGCGCTTACGCGCTTTGACAGTTCGTCTCTACGCAGTTAAGCAGTACGATTGCCTTGAAAAAAAGTTCAGAATTTCCAAAATATGTCAAAACAAAAAAACATTTTTTTCTCTCAAAAAATTTTTTTTTTACAAACTCAAAAATCTAATTTTTTCGAAGTGAAATTTTTTCAAAAATGTTAGTCTTTTTAAAAATATAATAATTTTTGGTACGGGAAGTTCCAGCAATTTGCCTTAAGGCACGATGACATACGCCCCACTAGTTTTAAGTTCAATCCAGCAATGACTCGCATTATACTTACATTTTATACATTTACTACAGTTTTGCGCGATTATCGACCAAACGGTTCATTCACAATTAAACATCACATTTGCAAAATAATTTTTCTCACACCTTTTTGCACGAAATCCTAATCCGTATTAAAAAATTGAAATTTATGTAAAATATTAGAACGAAAGTGTTATGCTTCTCAAGATATTGATAGGTAAAACATAAAAAAATAGGTTTTGATTTTAGGTGATTATAACAATTATTTAGATTTACTAGATTTTAATTTATTGCTCATCTCCATAATGCTTAGTTGCATGTTTTATTAACTTCCTGCAGGGTAGATAAATTATAGAAATCGCCCAAAAATAGAAAATGTAATTTTTTGCATATCTTTGCGTTTCATTTTGGCATACATTAGAAAAAATTGATAAATGTATGCATAGATAAAAGAAGAGTATATGAATGTATGTATATGTGAGTGTATGATTTGAATATTTCAAAAAACATTTTAATTGTGTTGACCTAATGAAGAACTTATTAAATTATAGCATAGGCGGGTTTGTCGGTTTCGGATATTTAGAAAAAAAAGCTATTTGGCGGTCAGAAATCGACAGTATGGATCAACCAACATAAATAAAAAAATCAACCTTTCGAAAAATAAAAAAAAATTAAAAAAATTTTTGTTTTCAAACGTTTTTCAAGTTTTTAAAAAAATATATTAGTATTTCAAAAAAAAATCAATAATTCAATATATTTAATATAATGAAATAATAATAATTCATAATCTTCAGAAAACGCACGATTTTAGAACGTTTTACTTGTATTGACTTATCAATAACTTTATTAAATTATTGCAAAGGCGAGTTTAGCGGTTTCGGAGATTCAAGAAAAAAATCTATTTGGCGGTCAAAAATCAGATACTTTCGACAGTATGGATCAACCAACATAAATTGGTATGAACAACTTTCAAAAATTAAAAAAAAAATCAAAAAATTTTTGTTTTCAAATTTTTTTCAAATTTTTACTTCTAAGTTTATAAAAAATATCAGTATTTTCAAAAAAATTTCAATAATTTAGTACATTTAAAGTAATGAAATAATAATATTTTATTATTTTCAGAAATGGCATTTTTTTAGAAACTTATTGTTCAAAAATATTAAAAAAAATTCAAATTTCTCAAAAAAATCTACCTTTTCTTTTCTGGTCTTTTGCTTTGAGTAAGGCATGATGCTATATTAAATCCTATTAAAATAAACTCACAAAATCATGATCCTATATGTTTAGTAAATTTTATCTTAAATGCGTAGTAATTTTTTTTCATATTGTAAATAAGTCCAGTTAAACAAATATAAGAAATTCCGTAATTTTAGTCTTTTTCACGATAATTTTATTTATATATCATACAATATTCGATCTTTAATCATTTCTGTAATGGCAAAGATCAAAATGTTGGCATGATAAAGTGCCCACAGAAATTACCAATTGATAAAATGTATGGAATAATATCAACACTGTGAGTGTGCTGTGTTTTAGAATTTTTAAATAAAAGGCGTAATTATAATAATACAAATTATTACGCTGGTAGATAATATGATAATAAATTAGCTTGTAAAAACCACAATCATAAATAATAAAACCGCAAACCATAACATTAAATTAAGTATACTTTTAAAAGGTTGTTGTTAATTGTACAATTGTAACATTGTAAGATAATAATTAATAGAATATAAATATTTAGTAAAATATATTATTTTAGTGAAATATTTTGATTATTCATTAGAAATCTTTTCATTTCATATGAATCAGAAAATCATTCGGCAAATTAAATATCAATCGACACCAAAAACACATAATACCAAATCTCCTATAGTAACTCTATATAGTTGTAAGCCATATTAATAATATTTTACAAACTTTCCTTGCGTTATAAATTAAAAATATTTTTTTTGCATGTCTTTGCATTTTAAAGACTTCTGAAAAAATACAAATAAATTATTATATCTCATGTTTTTTCTATTTTTTAAAATTATAAAAATAATGTTAATTATTTAAAATGATACTGTAATTTACAACCCTATAGTAAAATGTAGAGCTTCTTCATATATTCTAAAATCAAACTAGCTGTAAGTGGAATTCTGTCTTAAGGCAATTAGGGCATCGTGCCTTAAGGCAAATTGCTGGAACTTCCCGTACCAAAAATTATTATTTTTTTTAAAAACGATTAACATTTTTGAAAAAAATTTACTTCGAAAAAATAAGACTTTTGAGAAACTATAAATTTGACAAAAAATTACTTTTTTTTGAAAAAAAAAATTGAAAAAAAAATTATTTAAATTTTTTTTTTAAAATCTTTTTAAAAAAAAAATGTTTTCTTTATTTTGACATATGTTGGAAGATCTGAACTTTTTTTCAAAGCAATCGTACTGTTTTAAATGCATACAGATAAAATATAAAGCGCGTAAGCCGCGTCGCTGTCTAACGGGTAAACATTGGTACGGAACCCATAGGAATGTAAACAAAATTTATACTTATTGTTAAAATCTCTATAAATTATCTGATAATTTGATGCGCATATGTCTAATGATCATTTTTGACCGCCAAATGGCATTTTTTTTACTTTTTTCGTTAGATCTCCGAAACCGCTAAACCTGCCCTTATAAAAATTTGATCAAATCTTCATCTTGTCAATACAAGTAAAATCCTTTTTGAATTATTAAAACCGGACGCTCCGTTCTATTAAAAACTGAGGTACCGTTTTTGGCACTTTTTGCCCCATATCTTCGGAACCTCTAGACCTACCTCCGCCAAAAACTAATCAGCACGTCTCCTTATCAATACGGATCGAATGTTTTTCAAATTATTCAAATTGCTTCATCCGTGTTCCCGAAATCGTCGACGAAAATTTGTATCCGCACACACATAAATACTACGCACACACACACACACACACATACATCAATTTTTTCTAAGGTATGCCAAAATATTCAGAAACCTCTGAAACGTAAAGATATATAAAAATATTTGAAAAACTATTCAAGATATATAAACAAAACCATTTTTTTAATTCATTTACAGGAAATATAAATAATTATAATTTCCCATAAATCATTAGTAAAAAAAAATTCTAATATGGTAACTGTTGAAAAGATTAAATAAAACTATTTTTATTTGAAATTTTAAGCTCGTTTATGTAAATAATGCAATTATTATTATAAATATTTGGAATAATTTTTATATGCAATGTAAAATTTATAATCTGTATTTCTAAATATTATGATTAAGATTGTTATTTCCGGTCTGGCACAATACTTGATTTTATAATAATAATAAATAATTTATTGCGAAATAAACATTATGAAGGCTATGAATCTGTTGGAACACAACATTCAACTAACTAAGGTTAAGTTTTGCAATTAAACGAACAGTTTTTTGTATCATATTACAAACTTATGCAGAAACAAAGTTTAACTATAATCAATATTATTGCACAGTTTGTGTAGGTATATTAAATATCCATTTTGAAAATTAAAATTGTATATAAGAAAAACAAGTGGTGCATATTATCGAGCTCTGAGGCAAATGACTAGAACTTCCCGTACCGTAATGAAATATTCGAGAAATATTAAATGCTTTCAAATAGATTATTGTAAAGAATAAAGTAATTACAGTAAATTGTAACTTTTATTTTTCGTATTTTATAGATTGGACGACGACGTTTACCTATGTTTAAAAGAAAAGTAAATCATCATACATCATATCAAAGGAGTTACAATGAAGAAACGTATCTCATATTTCTAAGAATTATATAAACTAAATTACAAAGTTAAAATTATTTATTTCAAGTTTATAGGTAAACTTCATGATTTTAACTAGAATTAAATTAAAATCCAATTATTTTTAATATTTAAAAAAATTTGGAATTTTTTTCTTGTAAATTTGAAATAAAAAAAAATTGTCTTCCTCACAAACTGTTATCGTTTCTTCACAAGCAAAATGTTTTTGAATCATCGAATCGCATGTTTTGTTTCCTCCTTCAATTTTTCACACTTTTAGTTTCTTTTCTCTGAAACGCCTGAGCCTGTCTTTGCCAAAAACTAATCAACACATCTTCAACGAATTGAATGTATTTTGGATTATTCAAAATGATGCTCTGGACTCTCAAAAACTTTATATCCATTTTCTGCACTTTTTGCTTTATAACTCATAAACGACCTTTCCCAAAAACTAAGATCCCATAAGTAGGAATCGAATGTTTTTTGAATAATTCATATCAGTTGAGCAGTGCTCCCGGAAACGTCGTCCGGTCCGAAAAATTGAAACCACACACATGCATTTTTTCTAAGGTATGCCAGAATGTTGAGAAACATTTGAAAGATATGAGAAAAAAAATTCGATTTTTGGACGATTACTATAACTTACCCTACGCGAAGTAGGTTGAGTATGTTTGATTGCCATTTGTGACTGAAGATTCCACTATGTGTCAAACTAGTAGTATATGCAGACGATGTAACCATAGTGGTTGTTGCTAAACACTTTGATTGTAAGTTTCTTTGACATAACTTTGATTAAAATTGATCACTTAGTTAATTAATTAATTAAAGCTGTTCTTATTACAAGTAGAATTATAATAGAGACCATCAAGCGAAAGACCGGTAATCTAGAGATAGCATCAAAATCTTGCATTTGTTACCTAGGGGTAATGTTTGATTCTAGATAAAATTTCAATCAATAGATGAAACACGTTAGTGCTAAGGCGTCAGTAGCTAGGACGAGTCATACTCGGCTGATGCTTAACACGTTGGATATCAAAAATGAAGTAGATGTATATTACCATTTTCGGAGATTACTTCGGTTCTGATATATGATATTTCCATATGAACTGATACTCTCAAGATTCAAAAATCGCGTTGAATTGTAGGACCAATAAACTTGCGAATTTCGGAAAGAATGGCAATAATTAGAAGAATTCTCCCCTATGAAGTAATGCCTGACGACGGTTTTCTTCGGAACAGATGCAAGGCATAAGCGGAGGTTTCAACACTGAGCCGATGGAAACCTGCCATCGTTGAAAATAGTAAGGCACCGGACAAACCGTCATCCTACCGACCGATATGCATGCTGAATACAACGGAGAATTTTTTTAAAAAAATTATTCATTAAAGAGTAGATGATCCACTCTTACCAAACAGATAGTATAATTCTTGCAAAGGACGTTCAACTAATAATGCTGTGAATTCAGTAGTTAATACTGCCAAGAAAGCAATTACCAGAACCATATAGAAGAGCTTTAAACTTTTAGAATGCTCCTAATTCCGCAAACTAGGATTGCAACAAACAAATTTAAGCCATGCAAAAATTATTATCGTTTTTTTGGCATTTGTAAAATTAGATATTAGGTGAAAATCTACCGAGCGTTCTCTTGTAATTAACTGTAAAAAAAAATTTAAGCCGATTTTTATGAAACTTTTTTTGGCGATATATACCATGGTCTTAAAGAACTGAAATATTACGGCCTTACGACATGTAGTTTAATTTTAAAAATTCATTAAACTTTGAGAAAATGAGTAGTTTTTCTGACGTTTGTTAAAATTAAAATTAAACGATGTACTTAGTATAACGATAGAGTACTTGGTTTAAATGCACATGCTAAACCATTAAAGTCCTACAGAAACTAGTTAAATTATAAAAATTATTGATTTTTGAAAAATTGCGTTAAAATTTCGGATTTCGGAGGTATTTTATTCTAATAGTCCTATTTTTGGCAAAGCTCGATCTGTTACATTGCAGAAATATAAGAGCGGTAACAAGGAAAAAAAACTCATATAGGTGAGGCTTTTTAATTCGGGGCTAATTATTTTATATTATGAGAAGAAAGATCTAAGATACGAAAATTTTATCCAATAAATAAAAATTATTGTTATTTATCTCCCATACATAATTATTTATATAAAAATCAAATTTAATAATAAAACTGTACTCACCATCTCAGATACGAAGAAAAACCGTATGCCACTTAACACTTCTTAGCAACTTTTTCACTTTAATAACTTTTGCAGTTTCTATTGTATTTGCTGAATGTAATTGTTAAAAGATAAACGCCATAAAATTAAATAAATATGAGAATGATTAATGTGTGCTCACGACAATGGTTCACATTCGACTGATTCAGTAAATAAACTTAAGCATTACGTATATACCCACTGTCTGTCGTATGAAACTGCACATAGACCGGATCGCGAATTATAAAAAGAAACACCAATTTGTGTGTCGATGCTGGTTTTATATAGTTGTATATGTTAAGATTGGTACGTAAAATTTAACGACTGATATTTTTTTATGATTTCCTCTTAACAATATTGCCGGTTTTTAAAATATTTTTACGCAATATGAATTTTTGGTAATTTGAAATTTTATAGCACACGTCATGTAAATATGGTAGGTAAATATTTTTATTAGACTAGAGAGGTTTATATATATACAGGGCCGGTCCTGATGTCCTCAGCGTCAGCATGCAAGAATTGTTCTAGACCCCCCAATAATTTTAACGGTTTTGACAGCTTTTCATCTCTATTTAAAAAAAAACACATCTAATGCAGTACAGGCCTCTAAAAGTGCTTAATCTCTTTCGCTAATCTACTACCCCAGTCTTCTGCACATGAGTTGAAGTCACCGGCTATGAATGTGTGTGTTTATAGTGTGTATGTGTATATGTATTAATTGATAATTATACAATCTTTTGTCCACAATTGTGAGAGCACAGATCAACCGTTTCAAATGATAAAAAAATGAATGAAAAATCGATTTGTATTGACAATTTGAAAAAAGTCAATATTTTTAAAAAATTTCAAAATTTTCAAAAATCATTTTTTTTTTTTAAAAAAATCTTTTTTTAAAAAAATAATTTTTGGTACGCAAAGTTCCAACAATTTGCCTTAAGGCACTTGGCCTTAAAGATTTTGGCAAAGGCATTTTGCATTTCGGAGATATGGGACAAAAAGTGCCAAAAATTACAGTTTTTGAGATAACGGAGCGTCCGATTTAAATAATTCAAAAACATTTTACTTGTATTGACGAAATAAACAAGTGGTGAAATTTTTGTAAAGGCAAATCTAGCATCTCTGGAGATCCAATGAAAGAAGTAAAAAATAATACCATTTGGCGGTCAAAAAGGAACATTAGACATATGTACATCGTATTATCAGATATTTTATAAAGATTATAATAATAAGAATAAATTTTGTGTACATCATTGTTTACACGTTAGAAGACTACGAGGTGCTTACGCGCTTTGATATTTTGACACCAGATCAGCTATGCAGCGCGATTGGTTAAAAAATGTTCAAAATTTTCAAAAAAAATCAAAATACAAAAAATAAAAATAGAACAAAACAATTTTTTTAAAAATTTACAAAAATTTCAAAATTTCTCAAAAATCTATTTTTTGAAAGTTTTGCAAAGTTTTTTTTTTAATAATTTAGTTTTCGGTAAGGAAAGTTCCAGCAATTTGCCTTAAGGCACGATGCCATGCGCTACTAGTTTTCTCAACTTTTAATCGCATATACATAATTATTATTTATGCTTGTATAGTAAATTAGACAACTTACGCGTAAAAACAAGTTTTGAATTAATGACGCTTTAGAGTTCATAATTCTTTTTTTAATGAACTACAGGATTCTCGAAGCGAAATCTTGAATAATACCATAACTAGTGGTGCATGGCATCATACGATTTAAGAAATTTTCAATGTTCTCGAATAAATAATCATAAATACTATAACTTGATGTGCCATTTTTTCAAAAACAGTAATGTTT
Organism: Ctenocephalides felis; assembly: GCF_003426905.1. Classification (NCBI taxonomy): domain Eukaryota; kingdom Metazoa; phylum Arthropoda; class Insecta; order Siphonaptera; family Pulicidae; genus Ctenocephalides; species Ctenocephalides felis. The sequence goes on from NW_020537758.1 coordinate 58,822,259, forward strand.
AGCTTTTTTTACTTTGTATTTTTCACACAGGTGAACCTGTTTCTGCCATAAACTATAACCTGCATATCTCCCTATTAATAGGAATCAAATGTTTTCTGAAATCGGTTGAGAGGTGCTTTCGAAAACCCGAAGATTTGATACATCTGAAAGTTTTTTTTTTATTATTTTATTTATTGTTTTGTCAATCAAGACTTAAAAAGTCTTATAATACAAAATTGCTTATTTAGGTAATAAAGAGAACAATAATATAAAGTAAACAGTATACATAATAAGAAATAATAATTAAGAAACTAAAGGAAAATTATAAAGTGAAGTAAGAAATAAAAATATAAATTAAACAAAAATGGCGTGGTGAAAGGTGTTGCCGACTTAAATTCGCCGGAACACGCATTTGTTCATTGCAGCGGTAGATCGACGGGCCATTTCCTTTTCAGGCGTCTAGTGGGTCTGGGCAACATTTTGATGGTTGGATTTGCGTGGACTTGTAGTTTGTTGTTGTAGGCTAAGCTTCTTGATATTATTTGTTCATGAACTGTTCTGATATTTAAATCCTTATGTAGGCAGAAGTTGGTGATATACCACGGTGCATTTGTCAGTAAACGTAAGATTTTGTTTTGACACCTCTGGATGATGTTGATGTTGGATTTACTGGCACATCCCCAAAGTTCTATGCCAAAAGTCCAGATGGGGATGATAGCCGTTTTGTAGATGAGGATTTTATTCTCAAGTGATAAATTACTTCTTCTGCCTACCAGCCAATACAGATCTTTTATTCTCAGTTGAATTTGTTTTTTCTTGTTGAGTATATGCTCCCTCCAGTTTAATTTAGTGTCGAGGTGCATACCTAAATATTTTACACTGCTGCAATTCGGAATTATTGAATTATTGAGGAGGACAGGAGGACTATTGTGCTTTCTCAAAGAAAAAATAATGTGTTGAGATTTGTCGGTGTTGATCGAGATCTTCCATTTGTGGAGCCAGGATTCTAGTGAAGTAAGGTAATTTTGGATTTTATCAGTGGCAATTGCAATGTCCATGTTGTTCGAGATTATTGCTACGTCATCGGCGTATGTGCAAATCATCAAATCTTCATCAGTAGGTAAATCTCTTGTGTAAAGAATGTAAAGTAGTGGACTCAGGACGCTGCCCTGTGGAACACCACATTCTATGTGGCGTGTGCTTGAATAGTCACCTTTAACTCTTACGCGAAATTTTCTATTACACAAAAAGGAGTATAGAATGTTGAAGTAATTGGGAAAAGTAGTTTGTATTTTAGAAAGGAGTCCTGTGTGTGATACTTTGTCGAAAGCTTGACTTACGTCAAGAAATACTGCTACTGCATGTTTTTTATGATTCAAAGCATCCAGAATATAGGTGACTGTTCTATTACATTGTTGGGTTGTTGAGTGGTCCTTTCTGAATCCAAATTGGTGGTTTGGGATCCATTTTTCACCTGGATGATCTTCGCCTAGTCTGAGTAAAATTAGTCTTTCGAGAATCTTGGATAAAACTGGTAAAAGACTAATTGGTCGGTACGAACTGGCATGATGCGGATCTTTATTTTTCTTAGGAATCATTATTATTTCTCCAGTTTTCCAAGCTGTAGGCCAATAGTTGAATTCAAGAATTGCATTGTAAATATTGGTTAAAAATATTATAGAGTTTTTTGGCAATTCTTTTAGCATTTTTGGAGTGATATTGTCGATGCCAGGGGAAGACTTGTTTTTTAATTTTTTGATTGTGCAAGCAACATCATTTGGAGAAAAATGTTTTATTCGTTTTATTGAGTCGATATTTGATTGCCACGAATTATTGCAGACTGGACCTAGGGACAGATTTGTGTCGGTAAAAATATTTTGCAAGTGATCTGCAAAAGCTTCAGCTTTCTCCGTATTTCTTTTTGTCCATGTATATCCATTCAGAGATCGAATCTTCAGTGGAGGGTTCGTTAGTGTTGGTTTCCCTTTGATTTTGATAGGCCTCCAAATGGAGTTGTCAAACCTGTTGAGTTGCAATAGATATGTCTTGAAAGCGTCGTTTTTCCAAACCTTTACTTTATTCTGTAATGTCCTAGTGAGTTGGTTTAACTTAGTTTTATCTTGAGGCTTGTGTGATAGTTGCCATATCCTTCTTGCTATTCTCTTCTGCGAAATTAGTTTTTTAATTTCGGAAGGAATAATAGGTGTGGAATTTTTCGTGCGACAGGTTGGAGTAACTAACTTTGAGGATTCTTTTAAAACTGTTGTGAATTTATTTATCTTGTAGTCAATGTCGGCTGAACTTTTCGGTCTGGAATGTGGAAAAATTTTTGAATCCAGTAAAGCCCTGAAGTGATCCCAATTTGTAAATTTGTTGTGGAGGATAGCTGAAGGTTGTTCATTTACAGGAATTGAGCTGAATGTTAACACAATTGCAGAATGATCTGACGAAAGATCATAGCTGTTCTCTATGTCAAAATTATTTAAGGAGATACCTTTAATTATGAAAAAATCCAGAAGATCTGGTACTTTGTCTGGATCAGAGGGCCAATAGGTAGGACTGCCTGTTGAAATATGGAGGAGATTGTTATTTGATATTGCCATGTGAAGTTCTTTTCCTTTCGAAGTTGTCAACCTGGAGCCCCAAGCTGTGTGTTTACAATTATAGTCACCTCCTAATACAAATTTGGATCCTAGTTGTTCAAAAAAGGACGAATAGTCATTAGCTGAAATTTTGAACCTAGGAGGGCAATATATCGCAGAAATGGTTATCTCAAATGATCTTGTTTCTAATAGGATTTGTGTTGCTTGCATAGATTCTTGTTGGACATTCGGAAGTGCAAAATGTTTTAAGCTGCTTTTGATTAATAATGCTGATCCACCACGAGCGCTACCACTTGGATGGTTTGAATTATAAGTGATATAATTTTGAATTTTAAAATATGTTTTTTCAGTAAAGTGGGTTTCCGAAATGAGGAGAATGTCGATATGATTTAGTTTCAGGAAACACTCCACTTCATATTTGTGAGGAATTAAACCATTAGCGTTCCATTGAGCGATTTTAATTAAGTTTGCCATTATTCAATTTATTAATTAGAGTGGTTAACATGTTGATAACAAGGCTATTTTGTTGCATAAGTTGACTGAAAAAAGTCTTGAATTCTGAGAGAAAAGACGATAAAGTGGTAGAATCGGAGTCCGTGATTGGATTCGAGGAAGTACGTTGCTGATTTCTTGTGGCGTTTGCATAGGAAACTGAGGGGTTAATTGGATTAGGAATTGTGTTGAATTTATGCGAATTGATTTTAGTTGTGATTGAAGGAGTGGGATATGGGGCGTTATTTGTTTCTTTATACAGATTTCTATTTCTTGGCTCGATATTTTCTTTGTAGAAGCTACATCCTCTGTAATTAGCAGTATGCGCACCGTCACAGTGATAACAGTGGGCTGGAGTATTAGGGTCTTTAGTACAATCTTTTGTTCTGTGATTTTCACCACATTTTAAGCAAATAAAAGGTCTGTTGCAGTAAGCCTTAGTATGATTATACATTTGGCAACGTGTGCATTGCACAATGTTGCTGGATTTGCGCGGTGGTTCTACCCTGATTATATTATTTGATATTTTATAAACATTGTATATATTTTTATTGTTTTTATTGGGCTCTAGGTCTACAAAAAACATGTTCAACGGCTCTTTAGTTAACCTATGCCTTATATTGAGAATATTTCTCACGACATGACCCTGTTTTAGTAATTCTGATTTTATCAGCTCCGTGTCTGTAGAGAAATGAACATTCCTGAGTACTACCCTGTATGCCTTTTCTTGTTTTAGTTGATAAGTGTGATAAACTACGTTAGTTTGTTTTAAATATTTCGAGAGTTCACGAAAATTATCAACAGTTTGGCATATGATTTTAAAGGTGTTATTGGCGAGGCTTCGAAGATAGTACTGACTTGGCGGAACTATTTTGTTAAACGTGTTTAACATGTCCGCGGGATCTTCAACTCCGTAAATAAATATTGGTGGAGATTTATTAACGGTTGTTACAGCAGGGGTTTTGTCTTCTACATTTATTGATGATAACGCAGAAAATCTATTATTAGTCGATATATTAATTTGTAAAGGAACATAAGAAGTTTTTCGTTTTTTTGGCGTGAATACTTGCCAAGGGTTAGGATTAGAATCAGTAGTTGGTTGTTCCGAAGAATGTGAATCGTCTTCCATATTGTTAAGATTTTCCGATGTTTGCTCCAAGTTTTCCGAGTTCTCTTCTGATGAATGAATAGATCGGTTAACGTCAAATTTATTAAGATCTTTGTTGTTATCAGTAGAATTTGAAGAATTCACATGAGATGAACGTGATGAAATAGCTATACTTTTGTGGTTTTTTATTGAAATCTGTTTTCTGAAATCACTTTGTCTTGAAGAGTAATTTTCACTTAATTGGTGAGTAATTATTGCATTATTTTGTATAGGTTGTGAAATCAAACCTGATCCGCTTGCTAAAGGTATTTCTTCACTTGGATCTGCAGAAATATCCATATCATTCAAAACATTAAACGATTGAACAATAGGTATGACCGGTTCTCACAGGTAAAAAGGTAAACTGCACTGAAATAATGTTTTTATTTAGAATAGAACACGATGTGCACCGTACGGCTGTCGGCGTTGGAATGATGACATCTGAAAGTAAGTAATGTTTCTGAATTTGAATTAGATGTTAACAATAAATCAATTTAGTACATTTCAAATGTTGCTATATTTTAAAACATTTAGAGCTATCATCATCTATATTTTGTTCATGTTCAAAAATAATTCTCTAGTTTGCATAAAACAGAAGATATTGATTTTGGTCTCTTTGTTCTAATTTATCTTATCCAATATTTATTCATTCACTAATTTTGCGATAACCCTATGGGTAAGTTATAGCAATCGCGAATAAACGAAAATGATATTTTTTGTATATCATTTCTTTTCAAAGCCTTCTGAACATTTTTCCATAACTTATTATTACAAAAAAGTGTATCTGTGCGTGTGTAGTATTTCTTTATGTATGAATACAATTTTTTATCGAGGATTTTGGGAGCACGGACGGGACTTAAATTTAGAACGGGTTAAATTTTTGGAAAGGCAGGTTTAGCGATTAAGGAGATACAGAAATAAAAAGTGCGCGTAAGGTTCACATGCGATTGAAGTAAAACTTTTTTGCTATTATACGAAAAATATTTAATATGGTTAACATTTTTCAATGTCAACCATTATGCATATTTATATAATAATAAATTATAAATTTATAATAGCATTAAAAATATTTATAATATTTAAAAACAATAATGCAATTAAAGTCTTACTTCAAATACTACATGATTGGTTTGCCAATGGAATTAGCATCTAGGACTTGAACTTTTATTAGAGAAATAAAGTTATTGCTGATTAATAAATTTTATAATATTCGTTCAGACAGTGAACTCAAAATAATCTTGAATAATTTCATTCACATTAGCAATAAATAAACTCCATTATAAAGTACATCTGTAAATGAATGATACACAGCTACACAAACTATTGTTGTGCTTGATCTCTTGTTTAGAGTAATAATCAATAATCAATTTATTCTTCATTATTTATAAAAATATGCAACTTTGTAATACTTAATAGCCATCATAAACGAAAAACATAGACTTGCTCTAAAATTTCTAAAGTGTCTGAGATATAATTCTGAAAAAGATATATACTGGGCATGTTAGAATAAAGCTGTGAATAAAAATGCAGTGAATTATTATATCAAACAACGCCTAAATAAATATTGTTTTCATAATTTCACTTGTCATGTAATTGTGTTTGAAGAACTTCATGTAATTAAAATTAACAATAATTGATTGCTTATTTTTTTTAGTTTTTTTTGCTGACGATACAGTTTCATTCTTTGAACAGTTGTAGTATCTGTCTTGCAAATAAAAATAATTTTAATATCCTCAAAAATATATAGTAACCACGAATAATACAAAGTACTTCAATACAAAGTACTTACCTGTCTTACACGGCACAGATTTCCATCGGCTTTATTTTGCATTATAATTATTTATGGGAAAAAATATTCTTCCAATCCAGACATTATTATTCAAGTTGTACTAATATTTAACCTTAAAATGCAAGCAGGGTCAAATTGTTAGAGGAACTACACTCCATAAAAACACTGATCAAACCCTTTAATTTTACAAGAATATTGCAAAATTTGAATTGTTATTCTTACATAATTATATTTGTTAATGACAGTAAAATTAAGATATAAGTGATTAATATAATATATACGAGGTGTGTGTTCAAAAAGTACCCGGAATTACTAATAATTAAATTTCGCGGGTCTGGAGTGTGTCTGATTGTCAAAATTTTTTTTTTATTGTGTTGTTATACATGCCCCTAAAGTATGATGATGAATTTTCAGCTATATTCACTGTTTACTTTGTCTGTGGTAGTCGCTAAGGTTCGACGTGTTTTTCTGAGCTCGGCGATTTTTACAATGGAAGAATTGAAAAGTCAAAGAATTTGTATTAAATTTTGCGTAAAAAATGAAATAAAGTGTTGCAAAGTGCAAAAATTCACCAGATATGGCTCCGTGTGACTTTTTCCTATTCCCAAAGTTGAAGAGACCCATGAAAGGACGGCGGTTTTCCTCGATTGAAGAAAATGCTGAGAGTGCTCAAGGACATATCAAAAAGTGAATATCAAGGGTGCTTCGAAAATTGGAAAAAACGCTGGCTAAGTGTATTATATCTGGGGGGGACTACTTTGAAGGGGACCACATTAATGTAGACGAATAAATAAATATTTTTTTGAAAAAACGAAAATTCCGGGTACTTTTTGAACAGACCTCGTATGTTACCTATATATAGTATATTATGTATGTGGCTACATAAATGTTTACCAGAGGCCAATAAAGAAATAAAAAAAAATAAAAAAATAAAAACAAATAAAAAACCTTAAAATGTAATGACATTGAATACCAATAAATGAGCAATATGCTTTACGATTTCGGTGACGTACGCACGTATAAAGTGAGGCATACAAAGAAGCCTCGCACAAATCCAGTAATCACAATCGAAGTCGTATAGAGATATTACCGAGAACGAATGACGAATCATTGGCACTCGATCTTGCCGTAACTCATTTCCGTTTTATTTGTTCGGATTTACACCCATGTTGCGTCTAAAGAAGTTTTACTTCAAAAAGTTAAAAAATGCTACTTGGTGGTCAAAAATGATCATTAGACATATGTTGTGGACCGATTGATTCTATACAAAGAGCTCGTAATCCACCTCGATGCGGCGGCGACGCAATTAACAGGTTAATGGAATCACAATTCCAGGCAGACAAAGAGTATTTTGCTTAATTGATTTACCAGAAAAACAGTTTCATCAAGTTTGTAGTTAAAATTAGACAATATAACTACCACTATGAATCAATTATAGAAGATCGAAGTAAGAAGTGTTGGTTCTTTCATTGATCCATAAATGACTTGCTTTCGATGACTTGGTAGCGGCACCATAGGAATGGCAACCAATGGTATCATGGCCAATAGAAAACGTACACGTTGTTAAAGTTAGGGTATATAACCCAGACCCATTATCGAATAACATTCACTTAACACTTGTTTTGTGACGATATTACATGTAGTGTAAATGTATAAATGAATATATATTATAGTTATCAATCTATGTTTACATACAACTAATTAATTGACTAGTTTTGACTCAAAAGGAGAATATCAGCGGGAATATAAGGCTATCATGGCAAAATGGATTCGCAAACCAAGGCAGCAACAAAATTCTCTGTGAACTATTTTGGCTTTGCAAACTTAATCTTGTTTCCAGAAACTATTGTTCAAGAAACTGTTTAGAATTTTACAAGATATTCTAACAATAAGTGTATGTATCGAATTATGTGCAACGAGTTTTCAGTTAGTGCAACATAACAAAATAGTAATTTATGCTTTATAATAATTTTAAATATCCATCAATGCCAATGGCTTCTTCCTATCGAAGGAAAATTTTAATTTATCTTTTTAATTTCCTGTGCTTTTTACCAGTATCTATAAGCGAATAATTAGAATGAATATCTTATATATAAAAATGGATCGCAAAATGTGTTGGTAAGCGCATAACTCAACAACGCCTGGACCAATTTTGCCAATTCTTTTGTTTAAATGTTTGTTGAAGTCCAAGGATAGTTCTTACGGCGAGAAAAAATTTAATATAATTGCCGAGAAACCTCTAAAAACAGCCTTTTCTTTTTCTCATACAAACGTTTTCTAACTAAAACGTAGGATCAATTTGAGCTTTATTGCTATTACATAAATTCCGTATTAAATAACAAGCACTCACTTTATACTCCTTTTAAGCGATTATGCGGATTTTGATAAATCTTTCTGAAGTTTGTTAAGGAAATTTTCTAGGATGTATGTGATTATAAGTACCTGGATGTTTGTGCAATATTATAGAAATAAATAAAAAAAAAATGTAAAATACAACATGTCATTCTTTGCATTGAAAACAAATGAAAACTATCATCTGCCAAAAATTTCAATTTACTTATGAACCTAGACAATATTAGAATATGTATAATAAATTTATGATTATGAATAAGAAAAATAAAATGTATACATTATTATTGCCAAAAGGCAGCTGAGATGTATGGCAGATTGAATGATACACATATAAACAGGATGTGACAAATTAATTCACTTAAAATATGAAATTAAGTATTAATCAGGGCCGGTTCTACCTTTAATGCGATGCATGCTAAAAATACGAGCGCACGCCTTCGGGGCGCCAACACAAGATTTGGATATTAAATTTTCAATATAGTTTTTTTTTTCAATATTTCAATTTCTTTGCATCTTTTACTAATCTTTCCACAATATTTTTAAAATTTGTAAAAAATTCACTTTATAACAACGAATGGGAAAGTAAAGATAAATACGAGTACATACAATTCGGTTATCATTCGGTTACAATTTTGAATATCTTAAATAATAAAGACTTTAATTAATTTAATCCAATATGAAGTACCAGTGTTTTGTTATGGTTATGGTTATGTTATACCGTTCAAAAGACTTCAATTTCCAATATAGCGTGGGAATTGAGACTTATCATTTTATTTAAAGCAGTTCTACATTTAACATCGCTCATATTATAAATGTATATGTATTTTGGCGTGAAGAGTAATTTAAAAAACAATAATTATTATTTTTAGGTAAACGGTAAATATTAGTATATTATATTAAAAAATTGTAGACATGGGTATAGGACAATGTTTGTCGGGTCATCTAGTTAATATATAAAATATTTGCACCGAAATGATTTGTATTTTGATCAAAATTTAATTTTTTTAGATGTCTTATTTTATTCACCAAATTGGATGCTTTCTGAATAAAAAATATTAAAATATTAACATAAAAAAATCCGACAACTTATGCATAAGATCTAATCTAATATTTATACTTCGTCATGGTTTGTGGATATTTCACGTTCATTCAGCTTTACACATATTTTAATCCCACTCTAAAAAATTTACGATTAAAATCGCAGTCTGTGATCAGTGATGAATCACTTAATGAATAATCATAATACATTTTACATCTCTTGGTATGGTTATAATTTATTTTTCATATTGAATTAATACTGTGGATAAATGTGGGCCGGGTTTTTACCATACCGCAATTGCGGCGAATTTTTAATTTGATTATATTTTCATACAGCAAAATTTATAATATGCGTTTTGTTCGAGGAGTTTACAGCAGAATACTAACGGGTAAAACCAGTTTAAGAAATATATGTAAATATGATGCTAATAATTGCATTGCATGGATAACGATTTTATAGTTCAATTAGAAATTAATATGGATTTTTACGCAGATGTGTAATTGCACTTTATTATTGCATAATAATATGAAAGTGCAATTAAGTCATTCAATTATTTAAATAAGTACATCGCTTGTCAAAGGTCTTGAATGAATTTCCAATATTAGTGGAGCACATAACAATTTCGTATTGCAGAGGGAATGTTATTAGAAGCGACAAAAAAGCATATGATATTTCTTTGCTTTCACAAACACACAAAAAAAAAATAATATCATTCAAACTATCAACAATCAAAAACATTCAGAATTACAATCTGATACTAATCAGTATAATAATTCATTGGCGTCATATATTTTATTTTGTATTAATTATATTAGGTAGTTGAATTTAAATTGCTGTATTAATTTTTTTATATAATATTTTTTGAAAAAAAAAACAGCAAATTTATTGTGAGCGTGTGCAATTACTACGTTTAAAGAAATTTGATTGAATTTACTTCCAATGGGGTTATAGTAATCGACCAAAAATCGAAAATAAATTTATTTGCACATATTTACGTTTCTAAGGTTTCTGAACATTTTGACATATCTCAGAAAAAATGGATGTATACGTGTGTGTATGTGTGCGTATGTATGAATACAATTTTTCTTTCACTATTTCTGGCTCACAGATTACCTGATTCGAATTATTCAAAAAATAGTCGATTCCTATTGATAGGGAGACGTGCTGATTAGTTTTGTGCAAAGACTGGTCCAGTAATTTCAAAAAATATTGTTTTTAGAAATTTCAAAGCTCACTTATATATGTGAAATAAATAATTTTGATTTAGCAACTCAGGTTATATAATTGTTAGAAATATAATATAGATCCTTCATTCTAACTCCGCTTGAATAAGTTTTGATTATTTACTTTTTACTCCTATATTTTTTCTATAAAATACAAATAATGAAAAATACAGTATTCATAATAAATTATTTGAAAACTTTTAAAATTCGTCGAATATTTCATTACAGTACGGAAAGTTCTAGCAGTTTGTCTCAAAGCACGATGCATGCACCACTAGTGCATGTAATTCTTATTAGTGATCTTATTTTTACCAAGATTATATGTTTCATGTCTATTTTGTGTTAAATCGAAACAATTAAATTAATTTGTATTTTATTTCTAGACCACCTATAGTGTACTAATTTTTATCCGTATACTGTTTTTGCCTTATATTTTACTATAACACATACTTAAATTTGTTCGAAGTAACATACATAAGAATGTTGCTCTTAATACGAAGACAGAGTTTAATGCTATCCTGCATCATGTTAAGTTTATTATTGAGAGTTGCCATTTGATTTTATCATGTTAATTATTCACAAACCGTAGTTATTTTGTTATAATTTTTGCAGTATATTTATTGCTTTTATCGGAATACGCATTTTAATCACAGAAAATATCCAAGAGAGGCTTACGAAGAAATAAATTAGCATACCTGATCATATATGGGAGCACTTGATGAGTGGAATACAAGAAATTCCCACACGGGTTAATCCACCATACGCAAAACAAACATTGTAAATAATACCAGTTTCAAAATTTCTTTTCTTTTCGAGAATCACTTGGATTTTTAGCGGTTTGACCTAATGATCTAATTTGCATGATTCAATATCTTTGCTTGTTTACATGTGCTATTATTGTTAAAATTTTCTATTTGCATATAAATTGCATACATTGGAAATACTTATTTGCACAGATATAAGGACCGCTAACAGACAGTAATCAATATTTGCAATGATAACTTATGTTTACATACTTCTTCATTTTTACATACTTTCAATATAGTATCTAGTATTTTACATAATATTGATATGATCTCGCATATTTTTATTTGTCATACAGACAAAAGTATCCATTATAGTATACATTTTTCATTATGTTTCGAATGTACATTATTTTTCGTGGGTATTTTGTATGACATATAATAGGCTTACAATATACTATGAATATTAATCAAATATACAAAATGTTCGTATTCATGTACAAAAAAAAGCAACATGTTTTTTTTTAAAAAAGTACAAATTTCTCTAAAGAGATAATTAACTTTCTGTAAGGCAAGTTATAGTAATCGCAAAAAATCGATTTTTTTTTTTTATATATATATTTACGTTTCAAAACCTTCTGAACATTTTGGAATATCTTAGAAAAAATGGATGTATTTGTGTGTGTGTGTATGTGTATGTGTGTGAGTGTGTGCGTGTATGTGTGAACACGGATGAAGCGATTTGAATAATTCAAAAAACATTCGATTCGTATTGATAAGAAAACGTGGTGATTAGTTCTTGGCGATGACAGGTCTAGTCGTTCCGAAGATATGGGGCAAAAGGTGCCAAAAACGGTAACTCAGTTTTTAAGGGAACGGAGCGTCCGATTTGAATAATTCAAAAAACATTTTACTTGTGTTAACAAGATCAAGAACTGATCAAATTTGCATGAAGGCAGGTATAGCGGTTTGGGAGATCTAGTAAAAAAAGTTAAAAAAAATGCCATTTGGCGGTCAAAACTGATCATTAGACATATGCACATCAAATTATCAGATATTTTATAAAAATTTTAACAATAAGAATAAATTTTGTTTACATTCCTATGGGTTCCGTACCAACGTTCATCCGTTAGTCCTCACATATTTTTATTTTACTTATTTTATTATACTTTAACTATTCAATATTAAATAGGTGCAGGTTGTAATAATTTTTATTTAAATTAATATATCGTGAAATCTACTGATTATATTTATATGAAAGAATGATTGATATATTCTATAAGTATAAATGCAACAATAAAGAATATACATATGGAAATAATTAAATATATATATATATATATATATATATATATTGAATTTTTTTATTATAACATATAAATTATATATATATATATATATATATTTTATTATATATATATATAAATATATATATATATATATATATAAAGATATTCCCATGTATAAAAATATATATTAAATTTGTTGCTCTCAAATTCACTCCTAGCTCACTTGATTCCCACTCACAATCAGTGTTGTTATCACACTAGTTCAAAGATGCCCGAAAACACGTTATATTTATTTTGTGGGAAGGCAAATTGTAGCAGTGTCGTGAATTTGACATCTTCTAGCACGTGAAATCTTACACAAATTTATTAAGGTATGAACACAATTTTAGTCCACCACAACTGGATAAGAGTCATCTGGCATCATCATTGAAGTTAGTAAAACATTATACGAACTTGTCGATGGTAGACAACTTGGATGAAGTATATAAATGCAGTTCTAAATACAACATAAATCCAGATCCAGATCCAAAATCTTAAGCATCAAAAGACGATTTGGCGAGTTAAAGGACAAGCAGAGGCTGAATCGCAATTCAAATAAACTTTTTGGTATTGATTTCAGTTTATGACCCAAAGTCTTGGCGTAAATAGGACGGCAAGACACTGGTAGTCAGAACTAATTATGGTGTAAGCGATAACCCGAGGTCTGGTCATACTGAATAAGTATGCTGGACGGAAGTCAAATGCGTCAGCATTTACTAGCCCTTTTAAGTAGCCAACAGAAGACCAGTGATTAGGACGTTGCACCATAGTCTATATTTTATAAATTCTTGAACCATGCACAAATGCTATCTTCATTGTAAATGCCGTCACTTGAACAAATTCTACGATCACTTATCAAAAATTATTGAAATTACCAAAAATATAATATTTCGACTATAAATTAAGATTTTTAATATAGCCTACCGTCTAAGTTGGATATGAATGCTCACGGTGAACAAATCAAATTTTAAATCTGTTTAGTAGTTTAGGCGTTCATCGCGGCCAAACAACGTGACAATAACTTTATATATATATACATATTAAAATATAAATCTACTGTACGTGTGTTGCTCCTAAACGGCTATCCGAATTTTGATAAATAATTTTTAAGTGTATCAATGCTCGCCCAATGCCTTCGGTTTGATGGCATACACTTTGTTTTTCAAAATGACCCACAAGAAAAAGTCTGGTTCAGTCAAGTCTTAACATCATGGTTCCTTTCAATACCGCGAAACTTTTGCTGCAAGAATAAACAATTTCTGCACGTTCTTTGGGTGTAAAGCGACACATATTGATGGCGCACCTTGAACCCCCAAGAAAATCTGCGCTATTTTTCGGGGAAAAAATTAATTGATTCATATTATTTATCCGAATATACAGCCAAATTAATTGGCTCATTATTATATTTGTGGCTAAGAATATGGACGTTGACGAAGTTAATATTAAGATACAACAATTTACAATTTAGTATACAATTACCATGCGATATGATGTCTTTTAAATCTGTTGTAAATATTGTTCATAAAAACTTTTCATTAACTATTATTATTATTATTATTATTATTATTATCTTACTATTTCTATTATTGTTATTTTGTTATATTTTATTATTTTCCTAGTATTATTTTATTATTCAGAAATTTTATTTATATTATTTATTAATTTTATTTTATTTTATTATTTGCTTCTATTTTATATTAAATCATCATTTACGGATATTATTTTCATGTAAATTATACCCTTTGCATTCTTATTTATTTAAATTTATGTTATTATTTATCAATATTACTAGATGTTAATTATTTAACAGTTGTAATAATTATTGAAATTAAAAAAAAAACTATTAATTAATGAAAACAAATTGTATATTATCCGACGGTGTTTTTCAATTCAATAGGATATCATCATTATTAATTGCCATTGAAGATTTATTCTTACGTGTAGTTTGAATACTCCGAGATTATGCAATGATACCCGTTCGGGCAACAGGAAGATAATAGGAGATATATTTGAAGCAACAAGATTAACTGGGAGGTTTAATGTGCA
>NW_020537758.1:58837099-58862390 GCF_003426905.1 Ctenocephalides felis
GAAAATACAAACACCGCCATGAGCAAAATTTTTGTCGACAGAAGTAGGACTGCAAACGAAAACCTTTTAGTTTGACCAACTGAAGTTCAGATTCTTTGAGCCAATGTTCAGCAAAACACAAGACATCAAAATTTTTGTTTTTGGTGATTATTTTCTTTTATTTAATTTAGGCGAATAATTTCTGTATATTTTGAAAAAAAATGTTATATTAGAAATGCTATTCGTGGGAAGAAATTGAATATGAGGTATTGTTAATTCCGAAAGGAATTGTTTTGCTCTGAGGAATTGCTTGGCTCTGAAGGTAGTGAGCCACAACATGACCGATTAGGGCCCCTAAGCATTATTGCTTGGCTAACAACCTTGATAGCTTCACTTTGCTTTAAGAAGCAAAGTGCAGCCATGACTGGTGTAATCCTCACTCCAATGCGGCGATTGACATCAAACACCCGTACATTATCAAACTTGCCATAACCTAAATTACGACAAATCAGACGATTAGCATCAAAGATTGCAGCATTAAGACCCGGATCATCAAATCGGTAGGGAATTGTCACAAACACACAGGTTTGTATTCCGACAAGAATGACAGATTGATTCCAAAGCACCTTGAATAGCATAAGAGGAATCGGAGTCATTCGTCCCAGCCAATATAACAACATAGTCGTTCACGCGCATAATCCGACACAAGATGTCTAATGTCGCACGCCACCCCCAGAGATTGGGGCACCAGGCTTGACTATGCTGAAAATACTAAACTGAGGTCCAAGAAAAGTTCTCAAGTGTTCAGCCCACCCTCTTCCGTGGCTATCGGATAAAAAAGAGTACTTTACTTTTTGACAATCATTGCTAAATGAACTACTAACGCGATGCTTGAGGAGCTTCAACTGGACATGAGCTTAGCAAATTCATCCCTAATTACCTGTATATCCAATTCCGCCTTTGTAGGAGGGATTGAGATCTCATTACACGTGGTAGCAAAATCGTGAGAAAATCGAGCAGGGATTTCGTCAGAGCTCATCATGTCAAGCACACCACTGGCTTTGTTTATTCTGAGCTCAAGACTATCTACACGGCCTTGGAAGATGACAGTTGCTCTCTCAGATCGTTAATCAACGAGTCCTTCAACCTGCAGCCAGGGCACCCGACTACTGATTCATCCAATTGGATGGTACTAGAATTGAAACTTGGCTTCTAGTAAAAACATTGTACAAACCACTATCTAAAAAAAATGAGAAAAAAGTAAATAAATCAAATAGACAAATATAAATAACAATTCACTCAATTGAACACAAATAGCAAACACAAATTCAACACAAAACTCGGTGAGGTTATATATCCGTCAGTGCAGGGGCCTACAATAGGGCTTGGAAAAACTTTCACTTTTTGCACAGATGGAAAATGAAAATATTTGTAATACAATAAATAGAAAATAAGTAGACACAATATACACAAATCAAAAAAGGAACGACAAACAAAATCAGCACAAAACGCGGTAAGGTTATGTATCTGTCAGTCTAAAGGTCACAACAGTGAACAACGCTAGCGCTAGGCACGTCCGTACGCTTCGAGTGTCAAATGACGAAATGATAATGGAAGAATGACGCGCAGTAAAGGGCAGATGTATGCTGGCATATTCGTTACCAAGGTATTGATAGAACTGTGATATTCGGAAAGAAGAATGACACTAATGAGGAAAAAAGTATAATTAAAAGAATCCCCCCACAAAGTAATGATTAACAGTTTTTTCGGGGCAAGAGGCAAGAGATAAGTGAAGGTTTTGCGTTGGAATTATACCCAGGCGGTATTAGGCCTGACATACCTGAACAAAAGACCTAGTCTGGGGTCTCTAAATGCATTACCTTCGCTATACAAAAAATACATACATACGTCCATATTTTTAAAGTATGCCAAATGTTTATAAACCTCTGCAAGATACGCAAAAATTCATCATCATTTTAGATTTTTGGACAATTACTATAATAGGTTAAAAGAGTGTTTTTGTAAGGCTATAAGCTTTTTTACTAGTGATTCTTAGAGTGCTAAGTTTGAAAACTATGATCTGGCCTTTCTGAGCTTTGTACATCATGGGCGCCCACGCGTTTGAAAGTGTAAAAAAAACAAAATCTAAACTTTGTTCTGTAAGCTTTTTTGGTTTTGAAAATGTGCAATGCTAAAGGATTCTGTTTAGCCTAAACCCTAAATTACGAACTTAACTTTTTAAATTAACATTCATGATCAGTTATACCACTATTATTTCATCACCAAATGGTTCCAGCGTGAATTTTCCGCGGGTTTATGCATAATAAACGAAAATAAAATAGTTCTTAGTTTCAGTTTCCATTGGCTTTGAGGTAAATTTGAAGAAATATTACAAATCAATTATGTGCCAAAATATGTTTATATTACATTTTCACGTTTTATTTAAATTTTCATATTTTATCCCGCACATTTTAATTAACTTCCCGTAGAGCAAGTTATTGTGATCGCAAAAAAATCGAAAATGAAAATTTTTATATATCTTCACGTTTCAAAGGTTTCTGAATATTTGACGTATGCGTGTGTGTGTATGTGTACGTTTTTTTTTGTATAGCGAAGGAAATGCCTTTATGCATCCCAGGCTGGTGTTTTGTCTGGACATGTCGGACTCAATACCGCCCTGGTATAATACCGACTAAAACCTCCGCTTTGCCCTTGCCTCTGGTTCCCACGGAAACCGACGTTAGACATTACTTTGTGGGGGGAAGATCTAGAATGTTATAATTCTTAACTTGTTATAATAAATGTTATAATTCTTAAACCTATACTCATCTTTTAAATAGGCGAAGACCCATTCGCCCTTTCTCTTTCCATAGAATTCAGATCAATTAGCACCTCTCTCGCAAATCTGTCTATGGCGTTCCAAGCAGCTTCACTTGTCAGCATCACTTCAACAATATTACCTGGGATAATTCTTCGTCTCAATATTTCTTCCACATCGTCCCGTAGAGTAACAAATCGAGGGCACACGAAGAACACATACTCAGCATCTTCAATTTCGCCCAAACAATATGGGCAATCCGGCGAGCTATTATGCTTGAAGCGGTGTAGGTAGGCTCGAAAATAGCCATGCCCAGATAGCATTTGCATAGTATAATAATTTACTTCTCCATGCTTGCGACTTAGCCAGACATGTTTGGAATGCGTCCATCTGCCCTTCACTGCGACATCCCCAGTTGCTGCCATTGGTCAATGCTGTTCTACCGTTCTTCTAATCTCAACTTTTCAGAACTCAGTTGTTGATGTTTTCTATGGTAAATTGTCCTTTCCTCTGCTAAGACTAAGAGAGGCAGAGTTCCTAAAATGACGCATACTGCTTTCTCTGATATTGTGCAAAATGCGCAAGCAATTCTTAAAGCACTCAGACGATATATAGGCCCTGCCGTTCTCCTTGGTTTTAGAGTTTTGAGAGCATCAGCCAATATGGAGATACCATATGTCAGCACCGAAGCAACCACTGACGATAGTAATATCCTTCTGGTTTATTTGGGGCCTCCAACATTAGGCATCAGTCGAGCAAGTCTCGTCCTAACGATTGACACCTTAGCACTAACGTGTTTTACCTGTTGATTGACATTCAAACAAGCATCAAGCATTACGCCATTGTGAAAGATGTGAGGTTTTGACATGATCTCTAGATTTCCTATCTTCAGCTTGATGGTCTCTATTGTTTTTCTACTCGTTGGAGGTTCATTGTTCCCATTCAGTGATTAATTTTTCTAAATGTTATATCAAATACACTTACGATCTTATCAATTTGTCTGGAGACAACTACTATGGCAACATCGTCAGCATATGCTACCAGTTTCACACAACTGGAATCTCACGTCTCAAAAGGCCATCGTACATAATATTCCACAGCAAAGGGCCTATAACAGAGCCCTGCGGCACACCTTCTGTTATATTATATTCTTCTGTATCATCGCGTAAATCGTACATTAGAATTCTGTCTGTAAAGTAGCTTGCGACTATATTGTAGAGGTTTACTGGCACGTTCTTGTCACGGAGTGCACTCATAATGCAATCCCAGTTTGCAGAATTGAAAGCATTTTTTATATCTAATATAGATATAAGACAGTACATTTTCGCACCCCCTTCCATCTGGTTCCAGCAATTGCTTCCTTAGCGGTAATAACTACCAAGTTTATAGCATCGATAGTTGATCGCCCTTTGCAAAAACCATACTGATGTCTGCTAGTATTGGGTCAACTACTGCATCTGTTTTTTGTTGAATTATTTATTAAAAAATTTACCAGCTGTATCCAGTATGGATATCGAACGGTAGGATGATGGGTCATCTGGGGTTTTTTTCCTTTGAGAAGAAGCACTAATCTTTGCTGTTTCCATTTTCGTAAAAAACTTCCTTCTTTCATATATGTATTATAGGCATTAAACATTGTCGGAGAAGTCATAATTAATGTTTATAAGGTAATATTAGGAATTTTATCTAATGCCGGTGCCTCACTATTTCCAACCCGATGACAAGCTTCCATCAATTCTTGCAGTGTTATTGGTGGAATATTATTCAGTTATATATATGTTACCTGGTGCAAGCTCAATAATAGACCATACTTTTGTTAGCAATAGCCTTATCAGAAGAAATTGCAATTGGGATGTACTAGGTATCTACACTACTAGTGACCACAATGCAATCACCTGGGAAATATCAACAAATAGAAACATTAGAAGACATGTGAAGATATCTAAAGCCATTGGGTAGAAAATAAAATAAACACGCAGGTGAGCATACCAGAGTAAAAAATAAAAAGAACACGCAGGTGAGCATACTAGAGAGCTGATGGAGAGAATAACCGAAGCCTGTGATATCAGTATGACTCGTAAACATGGCATAAATCAAAGACAATATGTGCACTGTTGGACTCAAGAAATCAGCTCTCTTCGTAAAGAGTGCTACAAGAAAAGAAGGATCTCTCAACGAGGATATAGTTTCACAAATTCTGCACAAATGGCAGGGGAATACAAACAGGCACGTCGGCAACTAAATTAAGCTATCAAACATAGTAAAGTCAGGTGCTGAAAAGAACTTCTGGATAAAGTCGAGGAAAACCCATGGGGAAGGCCTTATAAGATTGTAATGTCTCGCCTCAAAAGCCAGCTTTTGAGCCAGCTAATGCCTTCACGACTATGGAATAAAATAGTAACGACTTTGTTCCCACGACAACCTAATTTAAACTACCAGGTGTGTATGTGTCTGTATGTGTGTGTGTGTGTGCGGATACAAATTTTCGTCGACGATTTTGAGAACACCGATTAACCGATTTGAATAATTCAAAAAACATTCGATTCGTATTGACAAGGAGACGTGCTGATTAGTTGTTAACAAAAGCAGGTCTAGCCGTTCCGAAGATACGGGGAGCGTCAAATTTTAACAATTCAAAAAACATTACCTTAAGATGAACAACTGGTTAAATTTTTGGGATGGCAGGTCCAGCGATTATGGACTCTTAATAAAAATAAGTTAAAGAAATGCTATTTGGCGGTCAAAAATGTTCATTGGGCATATGTACATCTAATTATCAGATATCATATAGAAATTTTAATAATGTTTACACATTTTGTGTACATTTTTTTGGGTTCCGTACCAAGATTTTTAATTACGGTCCAGCAATTTGCCTTAAGGCACGATACCATTCACCACTAGTTGGTTCATTCAAATCGAATACTCCGATCCCTCAAAATCTCGATTTCTATTTTGGGCACTCTTTGCTCTGTATCTTTGTAATGGCTGGACCTACCTTTGCCAAAAACTAATCAGCACAATCATTTATTTGCGTAATCGTAAAGCATTCAAATCAAAGTCCACAATTTTTAGCGTTTCCATGACCATATAATTGCTGTTACATCTTTTACATTTAATTTATTAGAATAATTTTGGTAAACGAATTAAAGCATTATCGCATGAAATTACAAACGCATAAATTTGCATAAGAATACAGTTATAGATAAAGCGCCCTCGAGTTGACCATTCCTTCTAAAAACAATGGTTTTGTTTTAACTTGAATTTTATGAAATTTTCCAAGGACTTGATAAATAAACTGGAAATACTAGTCAGTTTCCTAATGCTTGCCACTTATAAAAGTTTATTCTTTTAATATTTTTTGCCATAAACTATTGTGACTCAAAGAATAGAATATTGTAGAAATGTTGCGTTTTTATATTGTGTTTTTTGTGATTTATTTTATACCAGGTGAGAATAATGTATAAGTATAATGTAGTTTTTATTTTTTATTTAAAATTCATTTAATTGGTTTAACTAAAATAATTCATTTAAAAAAGATCAATATAATACGATTTTAATCAAAAGCTGAAATAACTAGTTATTCAAGCTTGAATAAAGGGATTTACCAAAAAATTCTAGCCAGAAAAAATGGTTTTAATCAATAATTACCAAAAATATATAAATCGTTAATAATAATTAAATAATTAACAAAATTTACAATGAGCTTCCTAATGCACCGAATAAGGCGAGTTCAAATCAAACCCGTTTTAGTAAAATCAAAACTTTTTAGTAAAATATTCAGAAAATAAACTTTTAACAAAAATAATATAACCAAATAATATTACCATATGAATATTTATACAACTATTTTCAAATAACATTCATATTATCTTACAATTCGTTTATAGCAAAATAAGACAGTAATATCAAAATAAGTCGATTGGTGCGCAAATCTGGACACATTTATAGTTGATTATGTTAATATACTCTCTTAATTGTTTTACTTCGGAGTAAAAACAAAACTTCAATGGTTAATAAATTAGGTTTATTTATATAACTTTTGCAATATAAATATTTATATTATATTTCTTAAAATATGAATATTCTCAATTGAATCATGCGTAGAAAATACGATCACAAACAGTTGAATGAAATAATTTTTGCAATTTGTACAGTTCCATATAAATTAATATTTTTAATTTTAATTAGACTTGTATTACAGAGACGTATTGTGAAGAATATAAAAATGATCTTCGCGAACGATTTAAGGACTACGGCGAGACATGGATGTATTTTCCTGATGGCAATTACAAACCTCGTGTGATTTATTTGCAACAACCAGAAGGTCCTGGAGAATCAAAAATAGGAAAGAACATTTGATTACTTTTGAATTATATACTAGGTATGTTATTTATATAAACATACATTATAAAAATAACTAATACATTTTTAACTTCCCGTAAAAATCGAAATTGAAAATTTTAGCATTTCTCGACGTTTTGAAGGTTTCTGAACATTTTAGCATACCTCAGAAACAATGGATGTGAGTGTGTGTTTTTTGTGTCCGCATTTTTTCGTTTACGTTTTCGGGCGCACGGATCAATCGATTTGAATGATTCAAAAAACATTCGATTCCTATTAACAGAGAGATGTGCTGATTCGTTTTTGGCAAAGGCAGGTCTAGCCATTACGGAGATACGGAACAAAAAGTGCACAAAACACAAATCGAATTTTTGAGAGAACGGAGTATCCGATTTGAATGATCTAAAAACATTCGATTTGTAATTATAGGGAAAAGAGGTGATTAGTTTTTGGCAAAGGCAGGTTCAGCGGTTTCGGAGATACATAGCTAAATGTGCAATAAATGGCAGTTTTTGAGAGAACTAAGCGTCCTATTTAAATGATTCAAAGAACTTCTGCTTTTTTAACAAAATAATTGCTTTTGGAAAAAAAAAATTGTTTCAATTTTTTTTCCAATTTTTTTTTCCAAAAAAAAATTTTTTTTGTACATCGAAAATAATTCAGATTTTTTTAGATTTTAATTTTAATTCTGACTGAAGTTCTAATGTACTTTAAACAAATAATTATAACTTTGCAATTCAGGTCATATAATTCTTATAAATATTAGACAATGTTACAATATTTATAATAATCTATTTGAAAACATTTAATATTGCTCGAACATTTCGTTACGGTACGGGAAGTTCCAACAATTTGTCGTAAGCCACAATGCCTTACACCTCTAGTATTTTTTAATAAATTTTAAATATTAAATATTTACTGTAAAATATTTACTAAATTTTATAAATATTTACTAAATTTCAGTGTATAAAATATTAACAGAGAATAATATACGTTTTGAAAAAAATGACTATTTGCTATTATATTTTAATAGCATAAAATGAATCGAAGTAATCGACAATGATAGTAATGATTCTTTTGCTTTGTTTGAGCCTTCAAAATTCGGCATGAGTCGAGCAAGACTCGTCCTAACTACTGGCGTTTTAGCACTAACGTGTTCCACCCGTTGATTACAATTTAATCGAGAATCAAGCATCATCCTAGGTAAATAATGTAAAATTTTGATGTAATCTCGAAATTTTTTATCTTTAGCTTGAAGGTCTCTATTTTTTTTTTCTACTTGTTATAAGAACAACTTCACTTTTTTGTTGTGTCAATTGCAGATTCATTGTTTTCATCCAGCGACTAATTATTCTCAAAGTTATGTCAAATAAGCTTACTATCTCATTAATGTGCCTGGTCACAACGACTATAGCTACATCATTGTGCATATGCTACTAGTTTGACATATGGCGGAATTTCCAGTCTCACCCATACATAATATTCTGTAAATAGTTCATCAATGTCTGCAAAGTAGCTAGCGACTGTATTGTAAAGGAATAAGGCAATAATTTATCCACTATTTCGGGCCCACGGATTAATAGTTTTAAATTATTAACATCCCGTAGGATAAGTTATTGTAATGGCAAAAAATCGAATATGCAAATTTTTATATCTTTATATTTCAAAGATTTCTGAATATTTTGGCATGCCTTAAAAATGGATGTATATGGTGTGTGCGTACAAATTTTCGTCGACGATTTCGGGAACACCGATCAACCAATTTGGGTAATTTAAAAAACATTCGATTCGTATTGATAAGGAGACGCGCTGATAAGCTTTTAGCAAATGCTGGTCTAGCTGTTTCGAAGACACGAGGCAAAAAGTTCCAAAAGGGGTAACTCAGTTTTTAAGAGAACGGAATGTGCGATTTTAATAATTTAAAAAATATTTTACTTGTATTGAGAGGATAAAAGCCTGATTAAATTTTTGGGAAGGCAGGTGTAGCGGTTTCTGAGATCTAGTAAATGATTGGCGACGCGGCGCTTACGCGCTTTGATATTTCATCCGTATAGCAGTGTGATAGCTTTGAAAAAAATTCAAAGTTTCCAAAATAATTTAAAATAAAAAATAAACATTTTTTTTCAAAAGCTTTTTTACCAAAAAAGTAAATTTTTTTCAAAAATGTAAAATTTCTCAAAAATCAAATTCTTTCAAAGTTTAAAAAAAAATTAATTTAAAAAAATGAATGGTACGAAAAATTCTAGCAATTTGCCTTAACGCACGATGCCTTACACTACTAGTTTAAAAAGTATTCGATAATGGGGAAACGTGCTGAATAGTTTTTGGCAAAGGCTGGTCTAGTCGTCTCGGAAATACAGAATAAATTGAGCTGCACATGAAAAATAAAGTATTTGAGAGAACAGAGCAATTGAATGAACACAAGTGAAATGGTAGGGTAGATAGGTAAACAGATATTAAAATTTATAAACCTTCCGTTTCTATTTCAGCACGCAATTTAGCACGCAAATAGTATATGATAGTTTAATGATCTCATTAATAATTTTAAATAATTTTAAATCATTGATCAAGTTTGATTGATTATGAACTAGTTTCATTCTTAGAATTTTTAATTGGAGTACGGAAAGTTCCAGCAACTTACCATAAGTCATAATGCGACTAGTTATTATTACAGGTTGCAAATGAGCAAAAATTATGAATGAATAAACTTAATACTATCTTCATAGTAATTCATCTTCACTCATATACTCATCTCTATTATTTTAAATATTATATTTTAGATCATCTTCAAAGCAGCCTGTGTCATTAGAACCTCCTCCAGTAGAACGTGAAAACGAAGTAGACCCAATAACCTCATTATTGACTATCGAGAATTTCAACCCGGCTTTGGAGACAAAGGTATTGATTCATGGCTGGATGTCAGGAGGAAATTCGTCTTTTGCAGTTGACATCAGAAACTCTTATCTGGAAAGCAGAGATTGTAATATTATTGTTGTGGATTGGGCACCACTCAGTTCAAACTTATTTTATCCGATACCAATGCAGGATACAAGAGTAAGAGTTAATAATTTTTAATAATTGATACATTTATCAAAAGAAGTTTATTGAATATTGTTTATAAAAAGTGGAAATTTTTATGGTATTTTAGTTTAATCATCATAAAATTTTATTTTAAATCTAAAATCAACTATACCCGTATCATTTTTGGCTTATTATTATATTAATTAATTTATATATTAACTAATTAAGACTGATATAATATGTCATTTCTGATATATCTATTATATAAAAATAAGTCGGGTTTTCCTTCCTGACGATATAACTCCAGAATGCACGAACCGATTTCGACGATTTTGCGTTCTTTGGAGAGTCTCGGGCTTCGCGCGGTTTATAGCAAAGAAAATTTAAGAAAGATTTTAACAGAAAAGCGGAAAACACTTTTTCTTTTCTCACATACAGCGTCATCTCTGATACTTAGCATGCAAACTAATATTTTTTGTTTGACTGCCACTCATTTGTTTGACAGGTACTCATTGTTCTCTGCTCAGTTAATTTCAGGTGATAAACCGGGCATTGTGTTCACTGTGAAATTGTGCAAAAAAAGTAAAAAAAATAAGTTCCTATCATTTCAATTAGAAACCATCAAATCAATCACGCGTATTGTTGAAATTTTTATTCAATTTCAACAGCAGGCAATTTTTCTTTCATCTTTTAATTACCAAACGAATTGTTACATAAAATGAAACCATCTGGTGGTGAAACGGAGTTCGCCCGGTTTGCTAGTGTATGTATATGCATAAGTTAAATAACTATTCTATTGGCATGACGATTTCCATTAAAGTGATTATCATTGTATTATCTGTAGATGATTAAAATATGAGTTTCTTTAGATTGTTGGCGGAAAACTAGCCCGTCTGCTTGATTATTTGGTGAAGCACCACGGAGCTGATTTGAATCGAGTCCACCTGGTGGGTCACAGTCTCGGTGCCCATGCAGCCGGATATGCTGGTTCTCTTGTCACCACTGGCAAGCTTGCAAGAATTACTGGTAATTCAATATATAATATTGAAATAAATTTGAGAAAAATTATTGATCTTGACATATATTAGATTTCCAAATATTTTTGAAATCTTACCCTTTTTTAGTGATCTCGCACATCAGTTAAATGACGCAAAAACAGTTAACGTGCCAAAGACAAAAAATATATTTTAAACTGTATTAATATTCATTTTATTAACTTACTTAGTAGTTCCGATTTTCCTTTTGCTTAATTAATGATCTTGCCTGAATCAATTTATCTTAGGCTTAGACCCTGCGCTACCCGGCTTTCGATTGCTTTCATCCCCCGATCGAAGGCTGGACCTCACAGATGCTGAATTTGTTGACGTGATACACACTTGCGGTGGTGTCCTTGGTTATTGGGACCCTATAGGCCACGCTGATTTCTACCCCAACGGCGGCGCACCTAGTCAGCCGGGTTGCTGTTGCGGTTACCCAGAAATCGTCGGTGAGTTTCTATAAATCACTAATTTACTCTTGAACTTAGGAAGTTGATCACATTGTTTCAGATAAGTAATTAGTGTATACTATCAAATATAGTAATTACATATTTGCACACATAACTCTGAAGTAGAAATAATTTTATTGATTGCAATTAATTCCTTAACATAGATTTGATAAAATATTTGTAAACATTTAAACATTATAAAACATTTTTAAAACAATGAAAACAATAATTTTAAAAACGCTCGCGATTTTTTATTGCAGGCTGTGGTGAACACTGTTAACAATTTCATTCGCTTGTTGGTTTCCACAATAAAAAATATTATTATAATAGCTTTTTCTTATCAGCAATTTCTTATCAGAACCAAAATATAATTATTTTTGGCTAATAAATAGATATAAAATGAAATCTTGGTACAAGTGGAATTTTTTATTAAGGCGATATTATCGGCATGTATATTTTAGACATTCATTTAGTCCACGATCTCGATCATCATACAAAAATGTTAAAAAATTTAACAATTAATTTCGAAGAAGCAGGCCCTCAGATATTTACTAAAACTAATCAGCTTAGATCCAGATATATTTCGAACAGTTTTTGAACAGACTGGGTTCTATTTTTTTCGAAAACTAGATAAAAAAAAATTTGCACCCATTGGGTAATTATAAAGGCTGTTGTGCTAATCCGATTTAAAGCGAGTGTTTATTGAGTTTCATTAAATAGCTTTTAAGTGCAACTGTTTTTGAAAAAATTATGATAAAGAATCAATTTTTTCATTTCATACTCATATTGAAAATACAAAAACTATCCGAAATATATCAATAGATAATCATGTTCATTATATTTTGGTAAATATCTACTAGACCGTTTCAAAATATCAGAATTGTATTGTCACAAATTTAAAATTTCCAACATCTTAAATTTAATTGATTTGATACTAATGCAATATGTCACATACACATAGTTAAATTTGATCATTATCATTTTTTCTTTATGATTCTATTAACGCCTAAGGCTCAACCCTGGTCCAATGAAATTATATGAATATATTTTAATTCTCTTCATACAGAATATCAATAACAATACTTATTGCACTATTTTGAAGTATCAAATATTATCTTCCATTATAATGCATCATGTCCACAAATAGTCCTTCTACCATTAATACGTCTTTCTAAGAAATTCAAATTTTTTGAATTCGACCCATCTAAATTACAGGTCAATATATAATTGGTCGATGGCTTCCAAAAATAAACCAATCACAAATATTATATGAGATTCTTGAAACTATATAAATTAATAATATTTCAACACTCAACTAATTAATATCAGTTTCAATTCAACGGGGGATTACAAGCTCTTTCTATGATTCATGATAACAACTAGTGGGGCGCATGGCATCGTGCCTTAAGGCAAATTGCTGAAACTTCTCGTACCAAAAATTATTTTTTTTAAAAAGATTAACATTTTTGAAAAAAAATTACTCTGAAAAAAATACATTTTTGAGAAACTATAAAATTTTGACAAAAATTTACCTTTTTTCTTTTCTTTTTCTTTTCTTTATTTTGAAATATTTTGGAAATTCTGATTTTTTTTTGAACTGCATAGAGAGGAAATATCGAAGCGCCGCCGTCTAACGGATAAACATTGGCACGTAACCCATAGGAATGTAAACAAAATTTATACTTATTGTTAAAATCTCTATAAAACATCTGATAATTTGATGTGCATATGTCTAATGATCATTTTCGCCCGCCAAATGGCTGTTTTTCTACTTTTTTTTACTAGATCTCCGAAACCGCTAGACCTGCCTTCATGAAAATTTGATTAGTTCTTCATCTTGTTAATACAAGTAAAATGTTTTTTGAATTATTCAAATCGGATGCTCCGTTCTCCTAAAAACTGAGTTATCCTTTTTGGCACCTTCTGCCCCGTATCTTCCGAACGGCTAGACCTGACTTAACCAAAAACTAATCAGCACGTCTCCTTATCAAAACGAATGTTTTTTGAATTATTCAAATCGCTTCATCCATGTTCCCAAAATCGTCGACGAATATTTGTATCCATACACACACACATACACGCACACACACATACATCCATTTTTTCTAAGGTATGCCAAAATGTTTAGAAGGTTTTGAAACGTAAAGATATATAAAAATTTTTACGGTCTTCTGTCTGGGTATGTCGGACTCGATACCGCCTTGGTATAATACCGACTAAAACCTCCGCTTTGCCCTTGCCTCTGGTTCCCACGGAAACCGCCGTTAGGCATTACTTCGTGGGGGGAGGATCTAGAATGAAATAAATTCTTAACTTGTTATAATCAATGTTATAATTCATAAACATTATACTTATCTTTTAAATGGGCGAAGTCCCATTCGCCCTTTCTCTCTCTATAGAACGCAGGTCCATTAAAACGTCTCTTGCAAATCTGTCTATGGCGTTCCAAGCAGCATCACTTGTCAGCATCTCTCCAACAACATTACCTGGGGTAATTCTGCATCTCAATGTCTTTTCCACACCATCTCGTAGAGCACCAAATCGTGGTGTGCAACACGAAGAACACATGCTCAGCATCTTCGATTTCGCCCAAACAATATGGGCAATCCGGCGAGCTATCGTGCCTGAAGCGGTGTAGGTAGGCTCGAAAACAGCCGTGCCCCGATAGCATTTGCGTAGTATAATAATTTAATTCGCCGTGCTTGCGACTTAGCCAGATTTTGATGTTAGGAATGAGACGATGCGTCCATCTGCCCTTTACTGCGACATCCCACAGTTGCTGCCATCGGTCAATGCTGTTCAGCCGTTCTTCTAATTTAAACTTTTCAGGACTCAGTTGTTGATGTCTTCTTTGGTAAATTGTCCGTCTTTCCTCTGCTAAGACTAAGAGAGGCACAGTTCCTGAAATCACGCACACTGCTTCCGCCGATATTGTGCGAAATGCGCAAGCAATTTTTATAGCACTGAGACGATATAAGGGCCCTGCCATTCTCCTTGATTTTTGAGATTTAAGAGCATCAGCCCATATGGAGATACCATATGTCAGCACAGAAGTAACAACTGACGATAGTAATATCCTTCTGGTTTGTTTAGGACCTCCAATATTAGGCATCAGTCGAGCAAGTTTCGTCCTAACTATTGACGCCTTAGCACTAACGTGTTCCACTTGTTGATTGAAATTCAAACGAGCATCAAGCATTACGCCAAGGTAACAGATGTGAGGTTTTGACGTGATCTCAAGATTTCCTATCTTTAGCTTGATGGTCTCTATTGTTTTCCTACTAGTGATAAAAACAGCTTCACTTTTTTATTGTGCTAATTGGAGATTCATTGTTCCCATCCACCGATTAATTTTTCTAAATGTAATATCGAATAGACTTACGATGTCATCAATTTGTTTGGAGACAACTACTATGGCAACATCGTCAGCATATGCTACTAGTTTCACACATTCTGGAATCTCTAGTCTCAATAGGCCATCATACCATTCTACAGCAAAGGGCCTAGAACAGAGCCCTGCGGCACACCTCCTGTTATATTATATTCTTCTGTACCATCGCGTGAATCGTACATTAGAATTCTCTCTGTAAAGGAGCTTGCGACTATATTGCAGAGGTATGCTGGCACGTTCTTGTCACGGAGTGCATTCATAATGCAATCCCAGTTTGCAGAATTGAAAACATTTTTTATATCCAATGTAGCTACAAGGCAGTACTTTTTCGCACCCCTGGGTTCCAGCAATTGCCTCCTTGGCGGTATTAACTACCAAGTTTATAGCATCAATAGTTGATCGCTCTTTGCGAAAACCATACTGATTGTCTGCTAAGATTGGGTCAACTATTGCATCTATTCTTTGGTATTTTGTATGTGTGTGTGTGTATGTGCGTATGTATGTTCGGATACAAATTTTCGTCGACGATTTTGGGAACACGGATCAACCGATTTGAATAATTCAAAAAACATTCGATTTATATTAATAAGAAGACGTGCTGATTAGTTTTTGGCAAAGGCTAGTCTAGCCGTTCCGAAGATACAAGACAAAAAGTGCGGAAAACGGTAACTCAGTTTTTAAGAGAACGGAGCTTCCGATTTGAATAATTCAAAAAACATTTTATTTGTATTGACAAAATGAAAAACTGTTCAAATTTTTGGAAAGGCAGGTCTAACGACTTTGGAGATATGGAGAAAAAACTAAAAAAATGAGCCATTTGGCGGTCAAAAATGAACATTAGACATATGCACATCAAAGAAACAGATAATTTATAGAGATTTCAACAATAAGTATAAATTTTATTCACATTCCTAAGGGTTCCGTACCAATGTTTACGCGTTAGACGGCGACGCGGCGCTTACGCGCATCTATATTTCGTCACTATGCAGTACGATTGCTTTGAAAAATAGTTCAGAATTTCCACAATATTTTAAAATAAATGATTTAATATGGTTCAAAATTCTATTAAAAGTTTCAAATCATTGATCAACTTTTATTGATTATTATTATTGATTATTTTTAATTATTCGAATTTTGAATTGCGGTACGGGAAGTGCCAGCAATTTGCCTCAAGGCACGATGCCCTAATTGTCTTAAGACAGAATTCCACTTAGAGCAAGTTTAAACTAAAATATTGTGACATTACAGCAACAACTTAAATCATTTCTTTTTACAACAGAGGCTTGCAGTCACGGCAGAGCTCATGAATTCTTTGCTGAATCCGTCATATCGCGAGAGTTTTTGGCTCGACGATGTGTCGACTGGCGCGCCTTTATAACAGGGAAATGCGAAACCGGCGAAGAAGTAGTCATGGGAGACAGGCTGGACAAAAGCGCGCGAGGCGCTTTTTACCTCGTTACAGCCGCAAAGAAACCTTACGCTATGGGTGAAGTAAATGTAGAAAATACTATCACCAGAAAATAAAATCGATTAGGCTCAAATAATAAATCAAATAATAGACAAATAATATATAAAAAAATAATATATATATTTATATATACATATATATCAGAATACATTTGTTATACATATGTATGTATATAATAGCAAATTCGGCTACGCTTTGCAGCGGCTTTTAACTAAATCTACTGAATATATTCTATTTAATCTATTTTATGTTGATATATTATTGAATCCTTTAGTTGATTACGTAACACTGTGTATGTATTATTTTAATAAAAAAGTATTATTTTAATAAAAAAACAAAAATATATTATTTATTCTATAACTATTTTACTTATTATCTTAAGATTCATATAAAGTAATACCTCATCAAAATATTTTTCCATTCAAATAATTATTTTCGAACAACATTTTCCCATAAATTTTTGTAAGATTTTGTAAAGTAATTACAAATTTGATATTCATTTTTTTTAAATACGTTTCAAGAACTTTTTTAAACTAGTTGGTATATAACCTTGAGGCAAGTCACATGAACTTCCCGATATGTGTAAATAATCGACTTAATCAATAAAAATTAATTAATTTATGAGAGATTAAAAGTTTTCCGAGTAGATTTAGTACACACAATTGAAAACGAACGAACACGTTAACTAAGAATATTTTCTAAAACCAAATTTTCAAAAATCAACAATTTTTATAACTGAACCAGTTTCCGTAGGACTAATGGTTTAGTATGTTCATTAAGACCAAATACTCTATGGTACCAAATAAATCGTCAAATTTTAATTTTAACTACGATTTTTTAAATTAAACTACTTATCGTAAAGCCGCAATATTTTAGTAAGTTTTATAAGACCATGATATATATCACAAAAAAAAGTTCCATAAAAATCGGCTTAAATTTTTTTCAACAGATTATTACAATAAAACGACTTGGCAGATTTTCATCTAAAACTAATCAGTATCATTACCAACTAATATCTTTCGTACAGTTTATGATTTTTTAAAGTCGAATCGGTAGTATGATTTAATGTGAACGAAAAGTTTTTTCCAAATTACAAAGATTCAGCTTGGCAGATCGTCGCACAAAACTGACAAGCGATAGTTCTCATTGAGATACATCGAATGGCTTTTAAATATCTGATATCGCTTCAGGCGTTTTTGAGCAAAAGTCGAAGGAAGGTCTAATTTTGACAAATACCAAAACAACGATACTAATTTTTGCAAACTTTGGCGATTTTTTTAAGTTAGACGAGTTGTCGTAGGGCCGTAATATTTTAGTATGATCTATAAGACTATGATATCTACCGTAAAAAAATGAGGACAAGCCGTTTCTTTGTAAATCGCAGAAAAGTGAAAAAATTTTCGTCCACGTTTTAGCCCACATTTCTGAACCTAAAAATATTGATATTCTAAATCCAGTCCAGAAATGCACATTAAACCTCCCAGTTAATCTTGTTGCTTCAAATATATCTCCTATTATCTTCCTGTTGACCGAACGGGTATCATTGCATAATCTCGGAGTATTCAAACTACACGTAAGAATAAATCTTCAATGGCAAATTATATGATGATATCCTATTAAATTGAAAAACATCGTCGGATAATATACAATTTTGTTTTCATTAAAAATAGTTTTTTTTTAATTTCAATAATTATTACAACTGTTAAATAATTAACATCTAGTAATATTGATAAATAATAACATAAATTTAAATAAATAAGAATGCAAAGGATATAATTTACATGAAAATAATATCCGTAAATGATGATTTAATATAAAATAGAAGCAAATAATAATAAAAATAAAATTAATAAATATTATAAATAAAATTTCTGAATAATAAAATAATACCTGGAAAATAATAAAATATAACAAAATAACAATAATAGAAATAGTAAGATAATAATAATAATAATAATAATAATAATAATAATGATAATAATAACAGTTATGAACAATATTTACAACAGATTTAAAAGACATCATATCGCATGGTAATTGTATACTAAATTGTAAATTGTTGTATCTTAATATTAACTTCGTCAACGTCCATATTTTTAGCCACAAAAATAATAATGAGCCAATTAATTTGGCTGTATATTCGGATAAATAATATGAATCAATTAATTTTTTCCCCGAAAAATAGCGCAGATTTTCTTGGGGGTTCAAGGTGCGCCATCAATATGTGTCGCTTTACACCCAAAAAACGTGCAGAAATTGTTTATTCTTGCAGCAAAAGTTTTGCGGTATTGAAACGAACCATGATGTTAAGACTTGACTGAACCAGACCTGTTGTTTGGCCGCAATGAATACCTAAAATACTGAACAGATTTAAAATTTGATTTGTTCACCGTGAGCATCCATATCCAACTTAGGCGGTAGGCTAAAAATCTCAATTTATAGTCGAAATATTATATTTTTGGTAATTTCAATATTATTTGATTAGTGATCGTAAAATTTGTTTGATCTGTGTCTAGACCAATGACTTAGGAACAATAAGCCTGCGAACAGCAGGCGTACCCCTCTGCTGAGAATCACTGACGACATTTACAATGAAGATAGCAATTGAGCATGGTTTAAGAATTTATAAAATATAGGCTATGGTGCAACGTCCTAATCACTGGTCTTCTGTTGGCTACTTAAAAGGGCTAGTAAATGCTGATGCATTTGACTTCCGTCTAGCATACTTATTCAGTATTTCCAGATCTCGGGTTATCGCTTACACCATAATTAGTTCTGACTATTAGTGTCTTGCCGTCCTATTTACGCCAAGACTTTGGGTCATAAACTGAAATCACCACCAAAAAGTTTATTGGAATCGCGATTCAGCCTCTGCTTGTCCTTTAACTCGCCAAATCGTCTTTTGATGCTTAAGATTTTGGAGCTGGATCTGGATTTATGTTGTATTTAAAACTGCATTTATATACTTCATCCAAGTTGTCTACCATGGAAAGAAAACTGCCCGAGAAATTCCATCGACAAGTTCGTATAATATTTTACTAACTTCACTGATTATGCCAGATGACTCTTATCCAGTTGTGGTGGACTACGATTGTGTTCATACCTTAATAAATTTGTGTAAGATTTCACGTGCTAGAAGATGTCAAATTCACGACACTGCTACAATTTGAATTCCCACCAAATAAATATAACGTGTTTTCGGGCATCTTTGAACTAGTGTGATAACAACACTGAGTGGGAATCAAGTGAGCTAAGAGTAAATTTGAGAGCAACAAATGATTATGGCATTTTGTAAAGTTTTATAATCAACAAAATTTCATATATATTTTTATACATGGGAATATCTTTATATATATATATATATATATATATATATATATATATATATATATTTAATTATTTCCATATGTATATTTTTATTGTTGCATTTATACTTATAGAATATATCAATCATTCTTTCATATAAATATAATCAGTAGATTTCACGATATATTAATTTAAATAAAAATTATTACAACCTGCACCTATTTAAT
This sequence comes from Ctenocephalides felis, assembly GCF_003426905.1. NCBI lineage: Eukaryota > Metazoa > Arthropoda > Insecta > Siphonaptera > Pulicidae > Ctenocephalides > Ctenocephalides felis. The sequence goes on from NW_020537758.1 coordinate 58,857,137, forward strand.
ATTGAATAGTTAAAGTATAATAAAATAAGTAAAATAAAAATATGTGAGGACTAACGGATGAACGTTGGTACGGAACCCATAGGAATGTAAACAAAATTTATTCTTATTGTTAAAATTTCTATAAAAGATCTGATAATTTGATGTGCATATGTCTAATGATCATTTTTGACCGCCAAATGGCATTTTTTTTTAACTTTTTTTACTAGATCTCCCAAACCGCTATACCTGCCTTCATGCACAAGTAAAATGTTTTTTGAATTATTCAAATCGGACGCTCCGTTCCCTTAAAAACTGAGTTACCGTTTTTGGCACTTTTGCCCCAAATCTTCGGAACGACTAGACTTGTCATCGCCAAGAACTAACCACCACGTTTTCTTATCAATACGAATCGAATGTTTTTTGAATTATTCAAATCGCTTCATCCGTGTTCCCGAAATCGTCGACGAAAATTTGTATCCGCGCACACACACATACACGCACACACTCACACATATACACATACACACACACAAATACATCCATTTTTTTAAGATATGCCAAAATGTTCAGAAGGTTTTGAAACGTAAATATATATATAAAAAAAAATTCGATTTTTTGCGATTACTATAACTTGCCCTACGGAAAGTTAATTATCTCTTTAGAGAAATTTGTACTTTTTTAAAAAAAAAACATGTTGCTTTTTTTGTACATGAATACGAACATTTTGTATATTTGTTTAATATTCATAGTATATTGTAAGCCTATATATGTCGTACAAAATACCCATGAAAAATAATGTACATTCGAAAAATAATGAAAAATGTATACTATAACGGATACTTTTGTCTGTATGACAAATAAAAATATGCGAGATCATATCAATATTATGTAAAATACTAGATACTATATTGAAAGTATGTAAAAATGAAGAAGTATGTAAACATAAGTTATCATTGCAAATATTGATTACTGTCTGTTAGCGGTCCTTATATCTGTGCAAATAAGTATTTCCAATGTATGCAATTTATATGCAAATAGAAAATTTAACAATAATTGCACATGTAAACAAGCAAAGATATTGAATCATGCAAATTAGATCATTAGGTCAAACCGCTAAAAATCCAAGTGATTCTCGAAAAGAAAATAAATTTTGAAATTGGTATTATTTGCAATGTTTGTTTGCGTATAGTGGATTAACCCGTGTGGGAATTTCTTGTATTACACTCATCAAGTGCTCCCATATATGATCAGGTATGCTAATTTATTTCTTCGTAAGCCTCTCTTGGATAATTCCTGTGATTAAAATGCGTATTCCGATGAATGCAATAAATATACTGCAAAAATTATAACAAAATAACTAACTGCGGTTTGTGAATAATTAACATGATAAAATGAAATAGTAACTCTCAATAATAAACTTAACATGAAGCAGGATGGCATTAAATTCTGTCTTCGTATTAAGAACAACATTCTTATGCATGTTACTTCGAACAATTTTAAGTATGTTTCTTGCGTCAGAAGGGTGTTTAATAGTAGTAAAATATAAGGCAAAAACAGATAAAAATTAGTGCACTATAGGTGGTCTAGAAATAAAAAAAAAATTAATTAAATTGCTTCCATTTAACATAAAATATGCATGAAACATATTTATAACCCTGGTCAAAATACGATCATAAATAAGAATGAACTAGTGCTGCATTGCATCGTGCTTTTAGACAAATTGCTAGAACTTCTCGTACTGTAATGAAATATTCGACGAATTTTAAAAGTTTTCAAATAATTTATTATGAATACTGTATTTTTCATTATTTGTATTTTATAGAAAAAATATAAGAGTAAAAAGTAAATAATAAAAACTTATTCAAGCGGAGTTAGAATGAAGGATCTATATTATATTTCTAAGAATTATATAAACTGAGTTGCTAAGTCAAAATTATTTATTTCTCATATATAAGTGAGCTTTGAAATTTCTAAAAACAATATTTTTTGAAATTACTGGACCAGTCTTTGCACAAAACTAATCAGCACGTCTCCCTATCAATAGGAATCGACTATTTTTTGAATAATTCGAATCAGGTAATCTGTGAGCCAGAAATAGTGAAAGAAAAATTGTATTCATACATACGCACATACACACACATATATACATCCATTTTTTCTGAGATATGTCAAAATGTTCAGAAACCTTAGAAACGTAAATATGTGCAAATAAATTTATTTTCGATTTTTGGTCGATTACTATAACTCCACTGGTAGTTAATTCAATAACATTTCTTTAAACGTAGCAATATGTGAATTGCACACGCTGCTGTCAAACAGAAATTTCTGATTTTTTGTAAAAATATTACATAAAAAAATTATTACAACAATTTAAATTAAACTATCTATAATTGATACAAAACAAAATATATGACGCCACTGAATTATTATACTGATAACTATCAGGTTGGAATTCTTAAAGTTTTTGATTGTTGATAGTTTAAATGATATTAGATTTTTATTAATTTACTAATAATATTATGTTTGCAAAAGCAAAGATATATCATATGCTTTTTGTCGTTTCTAATAACATTCCCTCTGCAAAACGAAATTATGTTCTGTGCTCCACTAATATTTGGAATTCATTCAAGACCTTTGACATGCGATGTATTTATTTAAATAATTGAATGACTTAATTGCACTTTCATATAATTATGCAATAATAATGTGCAATTACACATTTGCGTAAAAATCCATATTAATTTCTAATTGAACTATAAAATCATTATCCATGCAATGTAATTATGAGCAACATCAAATTTACATATATTTCTTAAACTGGTTTTACCCGTTAGTATTCTGCTGTAAACTCCTCGAACAAAACGCATATTATAAATTTTGCTGTATGAAAATATAATCAAATTAAAAATTCGCCGCAATTGCGGTATGGTAAAACCCGGCCCACATTTATCCACAGTATTAATTCAATATGAAAAATAAATTATAACAATACCAAGAGATGTAAAATGTATTATGATTATTCATTAAGTGATTCATCACTGATCACAGACTGCGATTTTAATCGTAAATTTTTTAGAGTGGGATTAAAATATGTGTAAAGCTGAATGAACGTGAAATATCCACAAACCATGACGAAGTATAAATATTAGATTGGATCTTATGCATAAGTTGTCGGATTTTTTTATGTTAATATTTTAATATTTTTTATTCAGAAAGCATCCAATTTGGTGAATAAAATAAGACATCTAAAAAATTTAAATTTTGATCAAAATACAAATCATTCGGTGCAAATATTTTATATATTAACTAGATGACCCGACAGACGTTGTCCTATACCCATGTCTACAATTTTTTAATATAATATACTAATATTTACCATTTACCTAAAAATAATAATTATTGTTTTTAAATTACTCTTCACGCCAAAATTTATAATATGAGCGATGTTAAATGTAGAACTGCTTTAAATAAAATGATAAGTCTCAATTCCCAGATATATTGGAAATTGAAGTCTTTTGAACGGTATAACATAACCATAACATAACAAAACACTGGTACTTCATATTGGATTAAATTAATTAAATTCTTTATTATTTAAGATATTCAAAATTGTAACCGAATGATAACCGAATTGTATGTATTTATCTTTACTTTCCCATTCGTTGTTATAAAGTGAATTTTTTACAAATTTTAAAAATATTGTGGAAAGATTAGTAAAAGATGCAAAGAAATTGAAATATTGAAAAAAAACTATATTGAAAATTTAATATCCAAATCTTGTGTTGGCGCCCCGAAGGCGTGCGCTCGTATTTTTCGCATGCATCGCATTAAAGGTAGAACCGGCCCTGATTAATACTTAATTTCATATTTTAAGTGAATTAATTTGTCACATCCTGTTTATATGTGTATTATTCAATCTGCCATACATCTCAGCTGCCTTTTGGCAATAATAATGTATACATTTCATTTTTCTTATTCATAATCATAAATTTATTATACATATTCTAATATTGTCTAGGTTCATAAGTAAATTGAAATTTTTGGCAGATGATAGTTTTCATTTGTTTTCGATGCAAACAATGACATGTAGTATTTTACATTTTTTTCCATTTATTTCTATAATATTGCACAAACATCCAGGTACTTATAATCATCATATATACATTCTAGAAATTTCCTTAACAAACTTCAGAAAGATTTATCAAAATCCGCATAATCGTTTAAAAGGAGTATAAAGTGAGTGCTTGCTATTTAATACGGAATTTTGTAATAGCAATAAAGCTCAAATTGATCCTACGTTTTAGTTAGAAAACGTTTGTATGAGAAAAAGAAAAGGCTGTTTTTAGAGGTTTCTCGGCAATTATATTCAATTTTTTCTCGCCGTAAGAACCATCCTTGGACTTCAACAAACATTTAAACAAAAGAATTGGCCAAATTGGTCCAGGCGTTGTTGAGTTATGCGCTTACCAACACATTTTGCGATCCATTTTTATATAAAGATATTCATTCTAATTATTCGCTTATAGATACTGGTAAAAGCACAGTAAATTAAAAAGATAAATTAAATTTTTCGATAGGAAGAAGCCATTGTCATTGATGGATATTTAAAATTATTATAAAGCATAAATTACTATTTTGTTATGTTGCACTAATTGAAAACTCGTTGCACATAATTCGATACATACACTTATTGTCAGAACATCTTGTAAAATTGTAAACAGTTTCTTGAACAATAGTTTCTGGAAACAAGATTAAGTTTGCAAAGCCAAAATAGTTCACAGAGAATTTTGTTCCTGCCTTGGTTTGCGAATCCATTTTGCCATGATAGCCTTATATTCCCGCTGATATTCTCCCTTTTGAGTCAAAACTAGTCATTAATTAATTGTATGTAAACATAGATTGATAACAATAATATAGTATATTCATTTATACATTTACACTACATGTAATATTGTCACAAAACAAGTGTTAAGTGAATGTTATTCGATAATGGGTCTGGGTCATATACCCTAACCTTAACAACGTGGACGTTTTCTATTGGCCATGATACCATTGGTTGTCATTCCTATGGTGTCGCTACCAAGTCATCGAAAGCAAGTCATCTATGGATCAATGAAAGAACCAACACTTCTTATTTCGATCTTCTATAATTGATTCATAGTGGTAGTTATATTGTCTAATTTTAACTACAAACTTGATGAAACTGTTTTCCTGGTAAATCAATAAGCAAATACTCTTTGTCTGCCTGGAATTGGGATTCCATTAACCTGTTAAT